>NW_009234800.1:0-6163 GCF_000690835.1 Fulmarus glacialis | reverse complement strand
TATATATATATTTTTGTTAGTTCCTGACTAGTATGTTCTCCTCTAAGAGGTCTGTCTTGTGATTCAGACCTAACTGCAGAATGGAAGTTTAAAACAAACGGAGTTCTAACATTTCCCCCCAATCTGTTCTTACTTTTTATATTCAAACTTTGAAGAAAACTGTATGAATGTTAGCTTTAGTATTGATTCTTTAGATAACTAACTTCAATAACTTCTACTGTAGCAAGGACTAAGTGGTTTGTTATAACTTATGTTCCTCAAACTCTCCTGTTAATTAAAATTTCCTATTGAGAAGTGTAACCTTTGCAAAAGTACCTATTCAAATAGACAAAATACTTCATATTCCAGTGAGACTTCTATTTGTATTTGTCCATATTTGTGACATAAAAACAATCACTGGAGTATGGCATTGCAGGCTTCACAATTGCTGCCATGTTAGTGTAGTTGAGTAAAAAGGAGACCATCTATGTTGTTTAATAAGTTGTATTTTATGTGCCTTTGTAAGATTTTGAGAGAAAGCTGACAATATATAACTTAAATTTTGAGATACGTAAAAGCTAAAAACCTCTTTCTGGCCATGCCTTTATGGCTTCTAAAATCTGTACAAGGGAGAGAGGAGTTAAATGACTTTTGGGTCTGAATTAATTTTTTTGGTTGGCTAAATCTTACTGAAAATAATAGATTGGTCCCTGAGCTGCAAAAGACTGAGTGGAGAGGAGAGTTCAAATTATTAAATTTTCATTTTCATCTAAAACCTAGTTGTCCTGATAATTCAGTGCTATGCAAAAAAGATAATTGGCAACTGCTTAAAATGGCATATTCCTAAACCTGGTTTTGCCACAACAGGAAGCTAGTCTCATGACGTACTGTCTCTACTACTACAGTTGTTTGTGCAGAAGTGCTCTAAACTGGGTGGGAGCTTCTCAAATAGGATTTACTGCCAGAGGGGAGAAAAAGAACATGAAAATACAGGCTTAGTTAAATTTTTAACTTTTTTTTTTCCTAATACAGAGAGGTCTTCTGAGACTTTTTATATATTATAAAGATGGGTTAAAGAAGATGAGAAATGTTACTGAAACATTTTGCTTCACAGTTGGTTGACAATCAATTAGGATTTTGTTGTCACTGTGTTGCTCATATAAGAAACCTTGTTCCTTTAGATACCGCTCAACAAGGGTTGCTCTTGCTTTGGGGATGGTACGATCCCCCACTAGTGAGATAGCAGGATAAGCTGTTTCTGTTTTAAGCATGTCTATGCTGAGGGAGGCAGCAGACCTGCTTATACCAAGCCCAACACTATAGTATACCCCAGTAAATAATGCCTGTGCAGTAACCGTTGGGGAGAGGGGGTACCCTACCAGCTAAAACAGGGGAGCTGTTGCTGATACTAATGTTCATCCAGATGTTCTAAAAAACAATTGTCTATTGATTTGAGTAATATGTATGTTAGAGTCGAGTATTGTATAGCTGTTGTAAGTGGGCTACTTCTGGAACTTGGGTTTCTTGATCCTGGAGTTGTCATGTGCAGTGAATAAAAACAGGCTTATGAGATGAACGCAAAGTTCATTTATATCTTTAGGTCAAGTAACAGTATACGGAGAAGTTATCACTACTATTTTCTGCAGTGATGAGAAGTTTGTCATAATTTCCTTTTTTTTTTTTTCTTTTTCCTTTCCTTCTTTTTTTTTTGGGGGGTGAGTAGGTGATTGGTATAGTGGTCCTGCGGCAGATCTTGAGACAGAACCTGATGAGGAATGGGTGAAAAATAGAAAAGATGAAAGTCGTGCTTTCCAGGAATGGGATGAAGATGCTGACATAGATGAATCTGGTAGGTAAATTCAGATTTTGGTGATTCCCCGCACCCTCCCCCCCCGAACGTGACATAGCTGCAAGAAATAAATGTATAAATGGAGTCTTTTCTGTAAAATCAGTTTAAAGTACAGATTTTTTTTTATAGATTCTAGTACGTTAAAATAGTGACAAATGCAGTAATACTTATGTTCTGTGTAGATTAAATGCTTACTAAGCCAAGTAGACTTACACAGTAAAAAAGAACTTAGGACGTTTTGTCTAGCAACTACTTAAGGTTCCTGAAGGGAGTGTTCTTATTCCTCATCTTGATCTCATCCTGACTCCCAGCTGGATGGAAAAAAAAAAAAGGGGGAATGGAGGGCAAGGGGAGGGAGAAGCAGGCGGCTGGTTTTAATAAGCTGAACTAATTCATCTAGGAGAGAGCAAACATGAGTGCAGGTAGAAGAAGAGTTACAGGGATGTGTTGGGAGTTAGAAAGGAGGTAAAAGCTAAGCTTCATCTCTTCAGGAAGTTTGGATGAATCATCTTGCATCCTCGTGCGTTCTAGGCTTTAATTTAAAATTTGTCTTAAGCTGTTATATCACAGGATATGAAATGCTTTGGGAGATAGTATTTCAATGTATAAAGCAAGCTGGTGGAAACAGCTGCCCCAGACAGCCCTGAGCGGTACATAATCTGTAGTAAATATTTCTCCAAGTCCTTTAATGATAATCTTCTGTTAAGACTGTTTTTACTTGCCGTTAAGAGTTAAACTCTTCAGGACTGTCAGAAAGACAAGCAGATAGTTTCTAAAGATGATGCTTAAGTAGTATGTTGAGCTAGAATTCAGCAGAAGTTTGATGTAAGGTACTTTCTGAAACTTAAGGCCTTGTTAAACTTTCTTTAATTTCTCCGGTAACTTGTTTGATATAAGAGGGCAATGTGAATTCCAAATGACTCAAAGCATATTTTAAGTCTTTCTCTTTTGGTTTTATTTTGCAGAAGAAGCAGCTGAAGATTCACTTGCCATTAATATAGCACAAATGGAAAAACGTTTACTTCATGGCTTAATTCATAATGTCCTCCCGCATGTAGGCTCCTCAGTGAAGACATTAGTATTGGCCTACAGTTCTGCAGTGTCTAGCAAAATGGTATGTAATTTGAAACTGGTATTTAATAATTGTGGCTATGCAGCCTCTAATTAATAACTGCTGTGCCTGAGCTTAAAACACTAGTACTGAAAATGAGTTGCAGTTCAAGAGAATGTTAATTCGTATGTTGTTTCTTGACACTGTGTGCAGCCTTATTGGCTTGTGTCTTTGCTGATTATTTTCCTTTCCTTTTCCAGGCTAGACAGATCTTGGAGCTTTGCCCCAACTTGGAGCATTTGGATCTCACTCAAACAGATATTTCAGACTCTGCGTTTGAAAGGTTAGATAATTGTTTTTTCTTTTAGGAAAAAAAAATATCCAGCTTTTTGAGGGGGAAGAACATTTAAACATGTCTTAGTCCATTGCCAATAAAGAGAAAAATAGAGAAATCACATTCGGGATTCACACATAACTAAGAACTAAACCAGAGTAACAAATCAATGAAATAGCACGCAATATAACTTTGTAATGGCCATTTAAAATGCTCTGTCTTCACTATTGGATATTACCTATCAATGTGTAGCTATCCATAACAATAACTGTGTTTTGTTCTAGTGTTAACAACTTGAAATTGTCCATAGATTTTTGCAGAGTCACTCAGTTGTGGTAGTTCTTGGTCTGATATAGCTGGTAGTGTTTGGAGTACTGCTGTTTAAGACACTGATCAATTGGTGGGCAGAGCTCTAAAGCTTAGGTGTAGTAACTGTGGATTCCTGAGTTTTACTGAAGCTTGCAGAAATTTCATTGATGTCAGTGGGATGGTGCATGGATGCAGAGCCTGCACCAATGGGTCTTACTGTGATACTGAAACTCAGTGGCTGTTTCAGTGTTCAACACCTTCATTATACAGTGCTCTCAAGTTTTATGTGTTAACAAAACAGAAAATTTTACCAGCATGGATGCTGGTAACAGCACTCTGCAGCTTGTGCAAGAAGTTTTAGTTGGAATAAAAGCCTTATGGAATTTCTGTGGCTCAGAAATCAATCTTTGTGAGGTTTTGTCAATCTGTAGTGAAACATATATTATTTGCTGCTCCTTATATATCTGTATTTCCAACACCCCAATTTGTAACTCAAAAAATGAGTTTGGCTTGCTGTAAATATAAGTAATCGCTTATTGAAAGTAAATGATAGTTAACATTAACTATGGATAGGTAAAGGTCACTTAAATCAGCTATAATCTTTTATAGCTAATGTAACTATTACTGTAGATCAAATTTCTATTTCAGTTGAAAAAGGTAAGGCTGAAGGGGTGAGGTTTTGTTAATATGAAAAAGTCTGATTTCATTAACATCTCTAATCCTAATCACTTTTGTAGAATAATTAATACTATACACAGAATGTGTTTCAGGAATCCAGCTATTCTCTCTGAAAGAAATGGGAAATGACAGGAGGATAGATGATCTAAGTACACTGGTATTTCAATATGTATAAACAGCCAAGCTTGAGAAACTCAAATACTAGAAATTACAACTATTAAGATACTTTAAACTGAATATTACATCTCAGATGTTTTGGTTTTTCTTTTTTGGAGGGGTGAAGTTTGCTAGTTCAGTAGGTTCACTTTTTTCAGCCTTCTGAAGTTAACTGAGATGTCTAGTAACTTAGATGGCTCTTGGTAACTGCATTATACGCAACAGAAGCTGCTTTTTGAAATTGTTGTCACATGTATTTGGTGTTTGCAGTCTGATCTACTATTTAAAAATTTGTTCAATGTATGGCAAATTTGGACTTCTTTTAAGTCTCTGGCAAATTTGGACTTCTAAGTCTCAGTATATGGAAAAAATACAGGTTGTTACTGATTCATGATTCATGTCACATTTCTTTAGACATAATTTTTCTAGGCACATATGCAGCACTTGGAGTATCAAATCTAACCTGTCTCTGGGGTATTTTCTTTAAATATTCTGTGAATTAATATAAGTATTTTACTTATGAAATGTTCTTTTGTATATTTAGCCTTAACACCTGTTTCTGAACAAAAACTAACAAAAAAAACCAAACCAAAAAACCAGCCAACCAAACCACTTTTTTTCCTGATTTCAGTTGGTCTTCAGTTGGTTGTTGTCAAAATCTACGCCACCTTGATCTGTCTGGATGTGAAAAAATCACGGATATGGCTGTAGAGAGGATTTCCAGAGCACTGGGTATCATATCAACTCACCATAACAGAGGTATTCTGAAAAGCTGCAGAAACAGGAATGCTAAGACTTTGTGGAAAAACAGAGAGATTACTCTGCAGTCCAACAAGAAGTATAATTGTTTGCATGAAATCAATGATGAAAACCTCATTGAGGGAGGAGGTGGTGAGCAGCATTGGACTAAACCTGATGGCTCAGAAAACTTCAATTCTGCTTATGTGTGGATGCTAGATGCAGATGATTTAGCTGACATTGAAGATGCTGCAGAGTGGAGACACAGAAATGTTGAAGGATTTTGTCTTATGGAACCAACATCCCATATTAATTGTTCTGCATCTTGCTACAGTAGAGACATTTATGGATTAAGGACTAGAGGGTGGCAGCAGCACTGTGCTTCTACTGACTTGATTTACTGCGGTCACTCATTTTGTTGTGCTGGGACAGCACTAAGAACTATTCGAGCACTTCCAGAGTCCTCTGCACTGTGTAAAAAACCAACAAGGACTAAGCAGTCAGAGAAAAAAGACTCTGCATACTCTGGGAGTGAAAAAACAGATGAAGAGACTGCACGAGTTCTTCAGTTTCTCAGTCTGTCTGGATGTTACCAGATCACAGACCGTGCTCTCAGGTGAGGAGACATTTTTGAGCTATTTTGCTGCAGTATGTTTTTTCTAATTTTATTTGTTGGGTCATTTTGGGGTGAATCTGCCTAGTTTTGGTAGAAACATTTTTATTGAAGAAACTCTGGTAAGTTTTATGTGGTCTTTGCATCTTAAAATATCTATAGTACCAGATGTGAAAACTTTCTCCAGCTTTTTCTTTGCAGATTTAAAAAAAAAAAAATCTTTTAGATGTATCCTCTGAAGTCAAGTATTTTTGTGAATTTGTTGTTTTAGGCAGTATCAATGCTTTTAGATTTGATCTTTAGTGATTTTCTGTTAGGAAATTGTATTGATTCACTGACTTTTTTCATTATGCCTGTCAATACGCTTCAAACTTTTATAAAGTGTGGAGTAACATCTCATTTAACCTGTCTGGGTAATGACATAATTCATGGACAGGCTGGATTGATGGGCTGAGG
>NW_009234799.1:0-11896 GCF_000690835.1 Fulmarus glacialis | reverse complement strand
CTTTACTAAAGTCCAGGTAGACCACATCTTAAGGAAAGGCAAAGAACAAAAAGAAGCAACTAACAAAATCTATTAATTTGCATTGTTGTTTTAAATTATTTTCATTGATCTTAGAAGCTTTTCAGGATAGAATGCATGCCATCTTATTTGGACACAGTTGCACAATTTGTGTACTACTGCAATAAAAATAAACATTTTAAAAAGTGTTCAACTCAACAATTTTCTTAAGCACCTGATACAAAAAAAAAATGTATTTTTTCGGGTTTTTTTACAGTAAAATCACTTTTCAAATATGAGGACATTAAAAAGAGGCTACACTCTTCTATGTCTATTTTTAAACATGCATAACACCACTCAACTCTTCTACCATGGTTTGAGTTCACATCAACCTAAAATTTAAGTGTTAAAGCTCTGCAGACAATTGTGTCAACTTCTTGATCAAGTTTTCTGATAGATATTGTAACTCAGTTTCTAGTTGCACAACCAATAATGTCTGCATGTTGAAATTAAATAGAATCCATGGCTGACTGTAGAATTCAAATGCTTCTAAGCTTAAGAGCCTTAAATGCAGTGCTAGGAGATCTGTTGGACAAAATCTAATTTCCAGTTAATCAGAACACTTTGCACTCATGAAGATTACATATTACTTAATACGTTAAGAAAATTATTATCTTAATAATCTTAAAATAATTTATTAACTTAATAGATTAAGATAATAAATTAACAAGCTGATGAAAATGCAGCATTACAGGATACTTGTAGTAAAGGACGGAATACCAATTATAGCTCAAGACACACATAATAATACAAGTTCATTCTGTAATACTGAAATGGAGGAAGATATTACATTATAGTGGTACATTTTGCTTAAGAACATACAAACCAAAAAAGAAGTCTGTGCCTATAGTTAAAAGTATTCAGAAAAGAGTAGCAGCACTGTGTAAATAATTAAAGTCTCTTGGGAAATCTATGTATAGCAAATAATACTAGGACTTAATCAGTTGTCAAATGTTATTTATTAGTGACTTATAAACTATGACTTTGTTTCAGTTATGACCATCCCCAGATTTCAGAGCACTGGAATTATTAGATTCATGCTTCACAGAAGTTACCAAGCCAATTAGAAGATTTCTCAGCTTCAGAATGCTCCTCATCCAACCTAGGCAGCATGGCAGGTGCCTGTACTAACTTCTGCTGTGGGCAACTTGGATTTTAATGCTGACTTATGACATAAGAAGCAAACATTTTTAATAGAATGCAAGTTTAATTAAGACTGTAAACTGCTTGAGATAAAAAATAGCCTCTACTTAGGCAGGACAAGATAGTAAAGGATAAAGAACTGAATGAAGCTATGAAGAAATTCTTCTGTTGTAATAAACAGCTTGCTTTCAGGCTGAAAATTAACCAGCACATTACATAACATGCACACAGCACTAGTTTTATCCAAAAGAAAGCCCATTAAAAATGGTTTTCAGGAAAGAATACCTGCCTTCCTTACCTTGCGTTCTGTCAAATGCTGCTCTGTAAACACTGGACTTGAAATACACTTGCTTTCAGTTTCTAATGCTGTCCGTCAGTAATCTCTGTGCTCTCCTAAATTGATAGTTTCCCTACCTTCTGCTGCTGCCTCCTGAGTGTTAAAACCAACAGCTTTGCGAAAACCTATCTTCTCTTTGCCCTCCCTAGAGGATCACTAACTTGCACAGAAATACTGTTCTCCTGAGCTTTCCGAACAGTTTTGAACTTCCTCAACTCTGCAGCAATTTAGTACTTCTTGTCAACTTTTAGCTTCCCGACTACTTTGATATCCATCTTGCACAACACTCCTGGCGTTAAAATGCTATTTTACTATATTTTTCAATGTTTAATGAGAAGAAACCCATCAGGCTTTGCACCTTTAAATCCCATATACTCCTTGTTTTGTTACTACAAGCCACCAAATTTTATGCCACATTTTACAAATTCTATTTGCCCGAATAGAGGTGATCAGATCCAGACTCGTCACACATTCACACAGCTGTCTATTCAGATCACCTTCGATCAGATATGGAACAAAAGCTATTTTTCCATTACCTATTTCATCATCTACAACATACTGCCAAAACTACCAATTTCATGCAGAGTAAAAAGCGTATGCTTCAGCTCAAAAGTTCATTGCCAGGTCCCTGGAGAAAAATAATCACATTTACTAAGTGTGACCTACGTTTTGGAAAAACATGTTCATTCCCACATGTTTTAATCTTCCAAAACACTTCCTTGTTTATCTCCCTATTCAGTATTTGCAAATGTTTTCAATGTCTGAAGGTCAAATTTGCAGATCTTTTGTGGTCACCTAATCTATAATATTTTACATGTACTTAAGCTGCACAGTATGTGTTTTCTTCTTTCTATTTTCTTTGACTGTCTTACAGTATTTTTCATTAATTTTCAAAATATTATCCTAATTCTTTTTAACCAGCTAGTGATAAAATATTAATATTCTAAAAATAAAAGTATTTTAGCTTCCTAGAAGCAGCCACTGTATTTGCCATCAGTTCTTTCCTGATATTCCTAATGTGTCTGGCTGTATCCCACAGTGCTCTTGCACTTTATATTTGTGAATTTTCTTTTTTTGAGGAGGGGGGTGGTGGTGGTCTGTCTTCACATTTCTCCATTCTACTTTTCATTTTTAATATTGGCATTTCTTACACTTTTCGGTAACATGAAAAAGATTGTATCTGTCATGTGTTTCTCCCTTTCTTCATTGCTTCTGTTTCACTAGACACAAAATACTTCCCAGCTATTTTTAATTGATTTTTGGACAATTATCTATGGTTTTCCTGATCACCAAGTGGATAAAAATATTTTCTCATATACAGAAAATTTTAGCTGAGGAAAACACAGAAAGTTGGAATTACTATTATTACACAAGTTAAATTCATACTTATTATTCAACTTCTTGCTTCAGTTTCTTTTTCTTACATTTTGGATTTTTACTTTTCAGCTCACCTATGCCCTGCTGTTGTGCAGCTCTCCTGTCTGCTGAGTAGGTGCCTTGAATCCTACAGATAATCAACACCCATCTAGGGCAGACTGATTCTCAGCTTTTAATTAACAGCATTAAATGCTGCCAGATGCAATAAAATCTGCTGCCACTGGCCTGTTCACTCGAAGGAGATGTTACACCACTCATTTTGTGGTGGATAAAATGACTTAGGGTCACTTAAATCGCAGAACAAAACTACTGCTGTCTTTCACTGTAACTGGATGAAGGATTCATATTATAGTGTAGAATATGCAGTGACGTGTATCTAGATTCAACTTCAGGTCTTTAACACCATTGTGGGGTGCTGGGAAGTTTATTATTACAGTACTGTATATTTACTGTAAAACTTAAGGCTATTTAATCAATGTTTCCCTCTAAAAGAGAAAGCTCGTGAAAAAAGCTTGAAATATTCTTTTACCTCTTGACATGGAAAAAACTAAACCCCTCAGATAACCAAATTACTCTGTTTTCATAGCATAACATGGCTCCCTCTAGGAATTGCAGGGAGTTGGGTCTATCTTTTTAATGAAAAGACAGTGATCCTTGGCCCTGTCAGCGCTGCATCAATACAAGAAATCACAACACCCCAAGACAACTTGTGTTTTGGCTGGAGAACCAGAAGAAATGACTGAACACCGCTGCAAAGTCTCAGGTGACAGGAATTCTCCAAACTGCTCCAAACTGGAAGCAAGGCTTGCTGAAATTTCTTTTTAACTTCTCTGTTCCTTCTGTACAAGGAACATATGAAGGACCATGGACCACAGTGAGCAACAAGCCTAGTTCACAGGAGAGTGAATATAGGAAAGGAACTAAATTACTGGTTTGCTACAGAGAAGACTTGCAATAGTAAGATGGAAGGGAATGTCATCATCTTACCTTCCTTCAGAGAAATGGCCACCAGTATTAAGTATACACCTGCAAATCCCTGCCACAGAGAGCTTGTTTGCTATCAAACAAATCAAATGCCCATTCATTTATTCTGTATGACTGGAAACAAGTTCACAATTTTTACTTTGAATTTTCTGTATAACGTACCGGAAAGAGGTACTCTTAAGACAAATTGCAATTCTAGTGAATGGAGAAACAGTGGGATTAGAATAAGAATTTGCTATTGTGTCTTAAAGGAAGCAAGGACTTCAGGGAAAACTCTGTATCCAAACCAGGAATATTTTCAACTGCTTTCTAGAGTTGAGGCAGCTACTTGTGCTCCTAATTCATGCAGAATAATCAGCAGAACCTAAATCCCAAATCCTCTAGTCACCTTTGAAAATAAAACTTGAACACTAATAATAATACTGCAAAGCCAGAGTCAGAACAGAAACAGTACTGTTTCTTTTTCCAAACAGATCATAGCCTGTGATTGGAAATGTGATACCTAACAGCAGAATAATCTAAGCAGGAGATTTCTCTGTTCTTCAGCTTTTTGATGAGCGTATCCTCATGAATATTTTCCTCCTCAACCCTGAATTTTCACTGAAGATACTATTGCATCACCAGTATGTTTCTTACCCCTTCTTACAGACTAATGAAGATTAATTGATGCTTATAAATTACTTTGAAGATATTGAGTACAATGTAAGTGGTAAGTATTATTAAGCAACACATTTTAAGCAATTCAGCCTAAAGAAATGGAAACATGACAAGAGCACATCATCAGGAAAAGCATTAACCCTGCCCTGAAAAGGACAAAGAGAACCCAGATGAAATTCTATTTAAATACACTGACCAAAATATGCATGAATACCACAGAGAATGATCTTGTAGTAGCACTTCTCTGGTAACAATTACTTAAATAACAGTAAGGATACAGAGATATATTAAAAAGAATGTTTGAGTATGTTATTACTAGATCAATAAAAATATACAGCATCATTTTCTGTAAGTGGTTCTGAGAAAAAAAATCTCCATCACAGAATTGAAAAAATTATTTTTTGTGAAGATGTAAATAGGTTTACACAAATATCCACTGGTCATGCCAGAATGAATTTGATATTATTTTCACATTCAAAGCATAAAAACATATTACTGTGCCAAACAGACTTACAATAATGTGAAAATAAATTATGTTATTCTTAAAGAAAAGTCTTTCAGTTTTTATTTTCCATCTGTAAGTGTCAATCTACTTCAGAAATTCAGTATGAAATAGAAATTTCCTGTAAGGAAATTGCATAGAAACAGTAATAACCTTTTAAAAAAAATTAAAGGTATGACAGAAGTCAAATAAAAGACAAAGTAGAAACTTAAACACTGTCTGGCTCTTAATACATAGATATAGCTTAAGATCAATGGGCCTCTGGAAATACAACAGTATGCCCACCATGAGTTAATAGTATCAGAAAAAAGTGTACAATAGCCAGCATGAATCAGTTCAGTCCTAGAGCTCTCAACATTGCAACTCCACTATTTTTTTTCTGTATGCCACACAATCCTGTAGCTACTTCAAAAGAAATCCTATGACACTTCATATTGCTTGTCTACTACCAGGAATAATAAAAAGAGACAGTAGTTAGAAAACTGCCTCTTCATTCACAGTCCATGCACTCTCCTGAGGACTTTGAAAATAATAGGCGGACACAAAAGAAAAGTGACAGAACTTTAAAGCAACTGCCTGGCAGTTTCAGAGTCCAGACAACTATGTGTTTTTCAGGCTCACTTGTCAGGAACAGAGGCTGCCCTAGAGGTTGCTATGTGGAGTGCACAGTAACGGGGCATTGAGGTAGTAGAAGTATCTTTGCAACATCTCAAGAAATCACATATTAAGTCTACTCATAGATAAGGATCTCATTCACTATATATTTAGGTTGGCAGTTATGCACTGCTAATAATCTTAAAGGACTGATATTCATAAATGCAGTATTATAATGTGTTCATGTTTTGCAAAATAGGAGGCCTATTTTATCTACCTCAGTTCTCATACCAGACCTGTGATCACCATATTTTGAGTATCTATTCATTCCAAAACTTCAAAGTTACACAAAAAGTAAACAAACATAAACATGAGTGTTGGTTGATAAGCATGTAAAGCATTGTTTAAAAAGTAAGTTTCATTTTGCTATAAAATCTCAGCATTTTGAAGCAGTTCTAACAGACACTGCAAGTGTCAGAGTAGATTTTTTTCTTGGTTTGCCTGAGCCTAGCTGTGTAGGATAACTTACCTTTCACAGACAAGAGGCCTGGATTCATTCAGGACTGGACCCAGGGATGAGCAAGGCTGTCGAGGTGGTGGTGCTACTGGAATAGAGGAATCCAGGGAACTTGTTTTCCGATGCAGCGTCTCCTGTGCCAGCCCAGAGACCTCGCTGTCAGTGGGACAGGATCCAGCTTTGCTGTGACCGCCTGCTGACGGAAGTTCTGGCCCGACTGCACCTTGCAGGGCTAACTCTGCGGCTGCTTGCTCAGCCTCCAGTGTTGGTGATGCTGGAGGTGACAATCGGGGCTTGCGTTTCGTGGATGCTCCAGAAAGCAGTTTCAGCAAACCTTTTTTTTCTTTCTGTAAACCAAAAGCAGTGCCTCATTTTAGAACAAAAGCCTCCTGTGAAGACCTGAACACTTCCTTCTGAGATATGCCACCGTGATCAGAGAGGACTCAGTAAATTATGAAGAGATACTTGAGATTGTACAAATTACAAAAGATAATTATGAAAATTATAAGAGAGAAAGATAATTATTAAAATTCTAAAGACAAAACCAGTAAGTCATTTAAACCATAAACCAGCTAAGTCCTTTCACTTAGTTAGTTAAGTTAAGGCTTACCTTAAAAGCCAATGGCAATGGCCCAAAAGGTTGTCTAGAAAAAGGAGTAAGGAGTTAGATTCCCACAATGGGAATCTAAGAAGTAAAACATTTCATTAACATGGAATTTTCTAGGAAGGCATAACGAGTCATTTTAAACCAAGCAGGGAGAAAAGTCTGCCCTGGAGGCTGCTGTTCAGATAAGTGTCTTTTATTTATCCTCCCTCAGTAAGGGAAGACCTTCATGATTTAACAGAAATTTGCCACAAGGGGAATGTATTGTGTTTTGCTGCTCTGCTAGAGGGGAGAATTGTAAACATTCTTTTTGCTTGTCCAGACAGGAATCCCTGAGGACTATTATTTACCCTGAAGAGAATTATTTAAGTAGCTTTTGTGTTTCTTGTCTTTTTTTTTAAGGGGTGTGGCGGTGCTCTTCTTACCAACCCTCTGACTGAGTGAATTTAGTGCTTATGAGAGGTGCCAGATTGTAAGCCCTGGAGACAAAAATAAGCTATTTAACCACAGAAAGAGAAAAGCATGAGCAATGTGAGATTTTTATTATAGCTTGGGATGCAGTGGAATTGGTGAGCTGTGAATCAAAAATCCTCTGTCCTTCTTCCAAGTCTCCAATAACTTAAAGCTATTTCAGCAAAGAACTGCTGTCTAGCAAATGGGAAAGAAAAAGAGAAACTCAAAGAAATTAACAGTCCAAATATGTTAGCATCTTTAACCTTAAACTATAAATAAGTTTTCTAAAAGCCCTGCCTAAGAGCACCTCAGTCTGATTTCAGGGGCTATGGCTAAAGTAATTTTAAAACAAAGTTCTAGGTATCTCCATTCAACAATAATCAACAAAAATAATTAGAGTGGGTAAGATTAGTGTACAGCCTATGATTAAAACCTTCATAAACTTCATTAAGGAGTGCATGTGGGTGAAAAGTAGTAAGGTAAAGTCTAAAACATTTGAGATGTAAAGAAAGTTGTCAAAAGGAGAAAAAAAATTCTAACTACACCACAATTATAAAACAAAACCAGTTAGAAAGTTGGAGGAATGTTTCTGCCTACAATGTAACATAATCACATGGCTTGCTGGGCAGTGAGAATGAGTTTAGACACAGCGGAAAATACTTCAAATAGAAGGAAGGAAAGCAGAATCACTACACCCTCTACTGATCTACATTTAGAAAAGACAAAGTAATGTAGCTTTTTTTCTTTGTCCCACAAACGTTGCTGGTAATGTGTTTTTCATAATCTCTCGGTGTGTCTGCTTAATAAGGAAAGCAACCTAAAAGAATACTGATTTTCACTAAATATTAGGCTTATTTTATTAGACTGAACTTTTTATGTTCCCGCAGGTTCATTGTTTTTTTGGGGTTTTTTTTTGTTTTGTTTTGTTTTCTTTTCTTTTTAAATTGCATTACAGGCTTATTAGTTTACAGATACCTTCTGATACTGACTGGTAACATTTGCTAACTATACAACTTCCTAAAGTATTCAGGAAACTGACTGCAGGTAAAGAAAAACAAAATACTTAAAATTCCAACAGTCAATCTAATAGCTCTTCTGAACTTTATCAATCTTACAACGCTGCTATTTGGCAAATGTAAGAAAAAAACACGGATGTCTTAAAAGTTTGCATGATGAAAATGGGAGAATTCAAGGGAGTGATTTTATTCTCTACCCACCTTGCCATCCTTGTCTGCTTTACTGACAGCAGCATTTCCACCAGCTGCTAAAGCACTCTCTGGAGATACAGGAGCTCCAGGGTGATTGTTTACAGTTCTCCCACTGATATCTCCCTCCAAAGATGAAGCAGCAATGTTGGGAGAATTCAAAGAAGCTGCCGCACATTGTTCACATTCACAGCCGTGACGTAAGCAGCAGAATTTGGAAGCTGGGGCTGGAGCTGCTGGGAGGCAACAGAGTGGTGGGGAATGATCACAGCTGCAGGAATAAGGCATGTTGGACTCTGTGCTTGTATGGGTGTGACTGCTGCCGTAGGTCTTTCTTGACTGTGTGCGGCAACTAGAACAAAAGAATAAAATGTGAGAGAGTTCATCGTTTCACAAGACACACAAAGTGAGGTACAGTCACTGTGTTATAGCTAATCAGTCATAAAAAGCTTCTTTCCTACCCTTGTAACTTCCATTTGTATTACTATAATGACATCTTACACAGCATCGAATTTATCTCACCAGAATAAAGAAGTAGCATATGCTACCCTACTTGCACCAGTATGCGACAGAAGAATAACAGCACTGCAACTATTGTGGAGAAATCCAAGTTGCTAAGTAAAATGCTTCACATACAGACAGAGATGCAAAGTGAAGATTACATTTTAGTTCACAAGAGCTAGCTAAATCCTGCCTGGAACTTGTTTGTTCCTTTTAATATGCTGCGTAGTTGTCAGGGTGCATAAAACAAAGTAGGAAGAAAGACTGCTTATAGAAGCTGCTAAAAATATAATTGGATTGTTTTCCCTAAACTATTCACAAAATCCACAACAGATTTAGTGGGTCTTAAACAATAAGTACAGTGGCAATTACTGCTATGAGTGGTTTCTCTGAAAATGTAAGCTATTGTCTCTCGGGATGTTTAAATACAGAAGTGGATTTACTCATACCCCTGTGAAATAAAAGGAACATCTACACTGGAAGTTGGAGAATAGCACAGGGCTGAATATACTAACCTGGGCTGCAGCCTAGCTGCAAAGCACAGAGCTCTGCATGAACTAATTTATCCTTTCCAAGAAGCAACATTTCTATTATAGTTATATGGTCAACCATACATGCTTTTGGGTCATTTCAACAGCTTGGGTATCTCTGCATCACTGGGTGGTATGAAGTGCAGACATCTTATCCAAATAATATGAGGCAAAATGCAGCATCCCAGTGCTGCACAGCCACTTTCCTTCAAATACTCTGAAACTTAGTATCTAACGAGGGGTCATCCCTCTAGCCTGGTGCATGTACATCTCAAATGTATCAGTTCACCATGTTTTTTCAGAGACTAATTAGAGTTTCGGGCTTGTTATAAGTGATACTCTAGAATCAAACCTCCAGCACTTGCTCTCTTTATTCTGTTCTCTACAAATTCCCCCGATTATTTGGTTAGATTGCATCAACAGTATATTAGGGAAGACTGACAAAGTTCACAAATTTGATGTAACAATCCTACAGTATTATACCCAATTACTATCTCTAAGATAAGAAACACAAGTTCTTTCTTAAAAAAGAAAGCAACGCTAAATGCTATGTCTATTTTTTGATATGTCACCTCTTCCCCTGTAGCAGACCCTTCCTAACTCTGAGTGCCATGAACATTTCAAAAAGGAAGATAAGGACAGTGCAGCAAGATTTTTTGTAAAAAACAATTATTACCGCTGCCTTTTGTTCTTGAGACAAAGTCAGTTTTCTTACAAGTAGCTGCTATTCTTCAAGATATATCTATACTTACATGCAATCAATGGGGTACAAACATGGAATAGCTTTCTGGTTTTGTTTTCTTAACCCTGATGGAATCCGTAGGAAAAATGCTTCAAGTCACCCTATTTTCATACAGTTCATCTTTTAATGAAATGGGCAGAATATACATTTTCTTCCCAGTTCCTTTCAATCGAAGAATGCATACCGCCTCAGCAAGGGTGATGTCAAGCAATGTCTTACTAAGATCATTTGAAGAAGCGTCCTTGAAGTCCTGAGCTAAACTGAAACTGAAGAACAGCCCTGCAAAATGCAGCATTGATCTGTGAAGCCTCATCAAGAGAGTAACACTCAGCAAAGGTTCTAGGGAAAGCTCAAGATGATCACGTTTCAGATGCTGACTACAAAGTTCTCTGTAACATTTGAACATAAAGCAGCCATTATTGCTTCAGTTATCAGGCCCTTATAAGGGACAGATCTGTATTTGTGGCTGAACAGTACACCTTTACACCACAATCCAATGTTAAGTTCTCTATGAAGAGAGTGCAGCCCCTTTGATTTTTCCATTTTGGACCTGAAAAGTTGGTAGGAAGTATGTTGTCATGATTTCCAGCTGAATGGAACTGTAAGAGCTTATTCATCTTGACAGCGGTGCAGAGATGCAGGGACAGAGGCCTCTGGAGCCCACAGGAGCTTTCTTCTTTGTGCTGTCACTTGCAAGCACCTAGGCAGCTCAAAAGAAGGATTTAGAGTAGAAACTTCCTATGCCTGAGAGGCAGGAAAGTACAGATGCTTTGCTTAGTTTCTCTTACCAGCTGCCAATAGCACCTGGTTATTTTTATTTAAAGGTAAAGAATAAAGTTATTACAGAGGACTATTGCATCTGTTCCAGCCTAAGATCAGACTGGAGGAAGATGCGGCCAATTAAGGAAATAAAATATCTAAAGACGTATGTACATATCCTACCTCCAAAAGCAAACCTGGTGCTGACATCTGAACATGCATAGGGTGTTTTAGGAGACGCATGACTTTGCAGAGGGGGTGGGCTAATTCATGGGTCTTGAAACAATAAGAAACTATCGTCCTTAAGGGGATAACAGATAATACCATTTGCATCTTTTGCTTTCTCTTCTGCTCTGCCAATAAGGATCTCGTGATTAAAAAAACCTTTGGTCACGACTCTCTTGCCAAGAGATCTTAGGCCCCAAATTCAAGGCTGAAAGAGGAACACCGGGATAGTTTGAAATGGAGAGGGTTTGTTTTTTTTTTTCTTTTGAGGCCCTAGGAGCAACTGGAACAGATTAGGCTCCAGTTGTGTGGTATTCTCCTAGCCTGGCAAATCCACAGAAGAGTGCATGGATTTGGTAAACAAAAACTCCTGAAAACACCACTATCAATGTTTTTGGATCTGGGTTTAAATAACAAGAAGGCATGTTTCACTAGATGTGGCCTGCCCCAGACAGTGAAGTTATACCCGTCAGAAATACAGAATTTTATGACATAGATGGTATGGATCTTGAAGCCAGTATAGCCTAGTGTTTCAGAGTCAAAGCTGAAAGAAGTTGCAGTCAAGTTTAGAGAACAAACTGGAATGCCTAAGGACCAAGCCTGAGCCAGAGCCCTGAAAAAGAAGGAATGAATGCTAAAGGTCTTCAAAGATGTTAGGGGAGAATTTAAAAGTGAATGCTAAATAATCATAGAATCACAGAATCATAGA
>NW_009234798.1:0-16038 GCF_000690835.1 Fulmarus glacialis | reverse complement strand
ACACACACATATATATAAAAAAAAAAAAATTATATTTTATATATACACATGTATATGTACACTGGAAGGGACTGTGTGGATCACGGGATGTAGTTCCCCTGCAGTCTTAGGCCACCAGACAATAGATGCTTACCTCAGAAGATTCCATCACTGGCCACAAACTATTGACCAGTGCCCTTACAAAAATGTATATGCTATGTTGATGAACAAAAGCCAAAACTATATGTTACATAAGGAGAGACTAGAAGAAGAAGTAATACCAATGTCTTATTTTCCTGCAGTATTAGGAAATTTGATTGCTAGACTTACTCTAGGAAGTTTATAAAGACTGTGCTTGGAATTACCAGTACCAGGAAGAACGGAGATACTTTGTACAGTCAGTTATTACTGTAACACTATGGACAAAAAAAATTAATTTTAAGAGGTCTGCCCTAAGCCAGAAAATTGAGACCCATCTGCCAAAATCCTATAGGCTATTTCCAATTCTGTTTTTATGTAGGTTAAACTCTACTGCTTGTCTTTTTAAATAATGCATTTAAAATAGTCGGGAAGTTCTAAGTATTTTAAAATTTGTTTCACAGTTTGTTTTTTAGTGAGGTATAGGTAATGTGATTACATTTTTTTTTCCTTAAAAGGGAATCTGGAGCCCTCGGAGAATACCGAACCCAGACTATTTTGAAGATCTTCACCCGTTTGAGATGACCACTGTCAGTGCTATTGGTTTAGAACTCTGGTCTATGACGTCTGATATCTACTTTGATAACTTCATTATATGTTCAGAAAAAGAAGTAGCAGATCGTTGGGCAGCAGATGGCTGGGGCTTGAAGAAATTAGTAGCAAGTGCTAATGAGGTATAAGCTTTACTATGTTCTTGATAGCCAAAAGTAGTGAGGAAGATGTGCTGTTGGAAGAATTTTCTGTCAATTAATGTTGACAGAATATTAATTTGTATTCAATTAATAATCTTGCTGAATAACTATGATAGTTTTTTTTTTTTCTTGTAGTTTGGCTTTTTACCTTTCCCAGATCAATATCCTCTTGAAATTAAAAGGGTACAACATTTTACTTAAACACCTAGTGAGAAATTGGCTTCATTATAGTTAATGAGTCTTCTGCTGTTCCTGGTGATACTAGAAATTCAGTACCTGTCAGCAAGTGGAAGCTGAGTTACTTACACTCAAAGACCTTTTTTTTTTTTCTTTTTTTTTTTTCTTTTCACTTGTGGCTAACTGCATTATATATATTCTTTAGATGTTTCCCTCCTGTGAGTAATGGATAAATAGTCATGTGTTTTTTCTGTTTAATAATTTTAGGTCTTTGGCTGTGTAGGTGTATATTATGCAGCTCTGAAAATAGTGCACGTATGTTTATGGAGCTGCATCTGTTCTTCTGTTTCTATGCCCGCATCCACATCTTGTTTGTATACTACACTTGGCCAGCTGCCAGATTTTTTTCTAGATCTCTTTCCTATGCTGTAGGATGAACTTGTCCTGACGTACGGGATCATGGGCCCCTCTAGTGGCTGCCTTTACCGACTACAGCTTCTTTCTAACAGTCCTCTCTTTTCTTTGATTGAATGGCAAGAGCAGGCCTGCAGTTGTGGGAAAGAAATGATGGGTTGGTGGCAAATGTGGCCAATTCCTGACAGCTGCTGTTTGTCATAGGATCAGCAAGTAGCAACTGTGTATCTGCCCATGCAATAAGGAAAGCCGCCTCCTCCCACAACCTTGCCCTTTTCTGAAATGTTTGGTTTTATGTTTGGACCTGCATCTATACCTGTACACACAATAGCAAAAAATATTCCCTTGAGTCCCCTCACTCCACTGTGCCTCTCAAACTTCCTACCTTAGTTGCTGATGCACCCTTTCCAGAGGTCTTACTGAACCAGGCACTTGCCTACCTACCTCTGCTGTGTAAGTCAGAACTGGGCTGGGAGGACAATTTACTCCCTGAATAATTGGCTGTCAAAGGAGGGAACGCGGTAGTACAGATGGAGCAAAACATTGCTCTTCAGGAGGCTGGCTGCTGCTCTGAGGTTCTTGATGCTTTGGGAGCTTTCAGCTGAGTTAGCACAGCGTGGGGAAAAAATACAGTCGCTGGGAAGGGTGTAAAGTGTGAGGTTGCCAAGAATCCAAATGTCGCTTTACAAAATTGAGTAGTGGCCAGTCTAGTATGATTGGAGTACCAGGTTTGTTCCTTCTTATTTAGCACCTGCTAATTATTTGCAATCTGTCAAGTTGTTACTTTAGTAGTATTGAAATCCAATATTGTGTTAGTCATTAAAAAGCAAAGGTAAAGAAGGGGTTTCTTTGGACAACATAAGGCTTAAAATATATACAGTACACTTTATAAACTTACTGAAGTGTTGAGAGGGATGTAAACACAAAATCTTCCTCTTTTTTTTTTTTTTTTTAATTGTTTTTAATATAGCCTGGTATGTTTAGTCAACTGGTGACTGCTGCAGAAGACCACCCATGGCTCTGGGTTCTTTACATCTTGACTCTTGCTCTCCCTGTTGGTCTAGGTGTGTTGTTCTGCTGGCCAGCAAAGGTTAGAGAAATTTACTATATTTTTTTATTTGGTTTTATCCTTAATACTTTATTTGAAAACTCTTAATATCTGTGCAACAATATACACTTTTAATATGCCATTGATATTACTTAGCTTACAGTGGCTGTTGTGTTTAATTCTTAATTTGAGTTTAAATATAAATTGATTTTTAATTTGTTGTAGAAAACAGGTGAAGATACTGACTTCAAAAAAACTGATATATCTAAGCCAATTACAAAGGGAGAACTAAACCAAGAGAGAGAGGAGTTAGAAGATGATGAAATAGAATTAGAAGAAGAAAAAGAAAATGAAGATACTGCTGAAGATGGTAAGATGAGCAAGCCAGCTTGCAGTTTGATTAAATATAAAGGCATGAATAGGACTAGTTCATGGATTGCATTGCCAATAATTACAACCAGTTATCTTAGAATATACAAAACCTGCCTTGCTCTGAGTCTTCTTTTTCTCTTTGACAACCTCCAGCGAGTGGCATTCCATGGCTAGTAGCTCTTTGATAAATACAAGCAGAAAGTAAGGCTCTCCTCGGTATTTTTTCACTTTTAAGAAATTAATGTGTTCCCGACAGTCTTTTTATGTTTGTAGACAGTGATACATATTTTCTCCCTTCTAAATATTTCATATATTGAACACATCTGAATGGTTCAGATATATGTACCTGAATTGGTTAAAGTCACATTGTTGTCTTTAAAATGTTTCTGCTATAGCTTTAAATCTTTAACATAAGTCTTTCTGCTTACTCCTCTGTGGGAGGGCTGTACCTTGAACTATTCTGTTGGTTACTGATTTTAGTAACTCTGTTAAAGCCTGAAAATACAGTAGACTTGAAATACTGAAGTCTGCTGCTTCGTGTTGCTTTCTAGCAATGCATTGTATGCCTGCAGAGGTCTGTCCTTCTTGCCCAAGGGAGAAATCAACGATTCAGTAGGTTGAGCTATACTTTGGCATCCAAGAATAAAATAATCTTGTGTTACTGTGTCAAAGATTACTGGTACTATTCAGCTATGGCTTTTATGTTCTGTTAGCATTTCCCTGAGTCTATTGTAGTGAATAAAAAGCAAATTGCCTAACTCACAGTGCATTACCTTGGCTGCCATGAGAAAATCCTTAGCCTTAGACCTTTGCAAGATTCTGCCTCTTACTTCACTCTTCCTTGGTAGGAACAAAGAAAGTGAGAAGTGACTGGCATGGAAAGTTAGAAACCTAGCAGACATTCATGGGTTGGTTTTTTTCGTAGTACTGACATCACTGTGTATTACTGACTGAAACTTTGTGGGTTTTGTCTGTCTCTGCACTATGTTCCATGAGTGCTGATGGCTTCTGCGTGCATGACTTAAAAGTTTACTCAGCATCAGATGTTCCCATGCCAGTACTTACAGAATTGAGTACGTTGTTGGCACAATGCTTGCCACACCAAACTTAGTCCATCTGCCTTACCATGCGAGAGCCTTACCTAGGCATTTAATTATTTTAGTTATGATATGTATATTTTTTATATTAGCATAAATAGTAGGTACAGCATTTCAGCACTGTATCTTCCTACATTTTCCTTTTGACCTTCCTGTACTTTTTCTGCTCTTTGCTCTTCAATTACAGAACCTGTTTTCTTTTACCCAGTCTTGATGCAGATCATAGATATGTTTTGTACCTAGTATGCTACTGTTGCAAGGCTGTCTGAGATACCTGAATTCCAATATCCTTCTGTTAAGTCAGTCTGTTAAATTTAGTTAATTACAACACATCACTTAATAAATAATACGTTAAAGTGTGTGTTTGAATGTTACAAATAAGGTCCAGGCAATTGCAGAGGAACACTGTTTAGCTCCCACGACTTTTTTAAAGAATTCCACTTGGAACAGTTGTTCATGATGTTTCAAAAGTATGTTTCATTTTAGACCTTTACTTTTCGTTACTAGATTGAACACAGAGTAAAACCGACATAGCTAGCTTTTGTGTAACTATTCCAAGGTTTTCAAGTAAATTCTAGGCTTCAGAGGGAAGGATTACACTTTGCTGTCATAGGACTTCCTGGTTTCTCTTTCTTCAAGAAGAATTGCTTAGCTTCCCTTAGCTTCCTGCCACCTTTTACATTTGCAGGTTGAAATCTTTCCTTTTTTTCTATCACTCTTTTGCCTCTTCGTATCTGAAAGCATTAGAGAATTTGTCTTCTGCCTCCTTCTGCTGATTCTTTTTGCTACAGAGAGAAGAGAAATGGAGGAGACAAAAAGAGAGCTTATAAAGGATACAAAGAAGATGGGAAGGGAGGCTTCTCCTTCAGGTTCTGGGAAAGGGAAGTAATTTGGGCCAGGACTTGAAAATGGTCTCTCCTTTCTGGTTTTTTTTCCCCTCTGCCACCTTGTTGATGGTAGAACTTCAAGCTGGTGCATGCCAGCCTTCATCAGACACGGATGTGTTTCCTCTGAGATTTCTCAGTTGGTATCTGTAGTCATAAATATTTTCTGTTAGTCTCTTTGGATCCTAATAATCTTTACAATTCCTTTATAGTCATTATCTGTTTGTTTGTTTTCTGGAGTTGAAGGTAACGGGGTTTGAGCTGTGGAATACTGAATGACTTGAGATCCACATGTTATCATGGGGCTATTAAAAAAAGAAAAAAAAAAAAAGAAGAAAAAGCGTGGCACAACAGCAAATTTCAGAAACACTTGTAGATTTCTTTGGCTCCAGTGAGAATGAGTTGCTGGCAGAGTGCTTCTTGAAGGGCATTGTCCATGGGATTTACTGTTTTATTTTGTTCTGTGTTAATTTTTGTGACATTGCTAAAGGATGATGCGTTCTTGACTTGTCTGCTCATCTGCTTTGTTTCCTTGCTTTCCTTGCCCTCTAGAAAAATATTCCAGGAAGTAGAAGAATGCTGACAAGAAATGGAATTTCAGGGGCACAGTCTGAACCTTATTTGTGAATACATTTATTTATTGAAATACCATTTAAATTCATATTAGACTAAATTAAAATTAATAATTTTAAATAGTATAGTTGTCCAGTTCTGCCGTTTACTACTTCTGATGTCTGAAGTTTTTTGGTTTGTTTTGGTTTTTCCCCTCTGTTGAAACTAGTACTTACGGGAGGTGCTGGATTTGCATAATTCAAAATTTCTAATCTCTTCATTAGAATATGAGCAAAGGCTTTGAATTTTTGCCAAGCTCTTCTGTTAAGGGCTTATTTTTAGAACAGAAATCTTTGTCTACATTTATCTTAAACTATGATCTCCCTTTTTTTGTCCTATTTCTCCTTCTGATGACAATAGCAGAGACATGTTATTGTAGACCTGTATCAGGTGTATTTACAGATGGGAAAACTAATTTCTTAGAGCTTCAGTAATTATTATGAACTGTTTGGCTCAATTTATAGCTATACTGTAGGCAAAGTTTTTTGGTACTCCTACAGAAGTCTCAAATATTTTAATAAATCAGGGTTTTCTAGATTTTCGTCACCAAGAATTGGGAGAGTTGCATCTTACACGTGACTACCATCTGAATTTATATGGTTACTTTTGTTTCAGTTTTACTGAGCTGAAACAGGGGGTGGGTGTTGGCTCTTTGGTTTTGTTTTTTTGGTTTTTTTAAGGCTGAAGTGCTAATGAGATGTAGGCATGACCTGACAAGGATAGAGTTGAGCACTGCTTCATTACTGTTTTTAGCTGAGCCACTGACAGACTGTTAAGTTGTAAAGTGCCATCTTACATCCTTTCTATCAGATTTAGATATGATTTCTTGTTTACTCTTGATAGAAAACATTGCAAAAGGTACTCAATTTCTAGAAATTCTCACTTCAAGACCTCAGTTTGAAGTAAAGGAAGAGACTTGCCAAACCCCAGTAACTTTTCTTTGAATCATGCTGTGGTTGCTGAGGTTTAGTTCTTATAATGAGCATAGATACCTGAAATGCAGGCATGGGAGTGCCAGCTTGTAACTACTGAAGCCTAAAGTGGAAATCAAAACAGTTGGGTGTCTGGCTTCCTTCACAAAATATGCAGAATATAGAGAGTTGGTTATCCTAGAAGGGCAACCTACGTGCTGATCAGAGAGCAGCCTAGAATTCGCAATATTTGGTGCATGCACTGCTCTTTAGTGCAGCGGCATGGCCTCAGTCAGAAAAAGTAGAAACTGCCTCTGTGTTGCTTAGCCTATAGTTTGTCCAGGGAATTCTGGAGAGTAAAAAGGTACTTTTTTTTTTTTTACTTTTTTTTCCCCCTCTCCAGTCCCTGTCAGTTCAAAGGTCAAACTGACACCAGGTCTCATAGAAAGCTTACTGCTTTTCGTGAATAGTTTTATCCTAGTATGCAAGCTGGACATACTTTGAGTGAGCTGAGGGGAGTACAATGCTTTTCTGACTAGTTTCTGCATTGCAATAATGCCTAAGAAGGGGGTAAGCACAGAGCTGCTTATCCCTCAACCAAAACAGTATGCCAAAAGAATTCCCTGCTGAAAAGGGGAGTTCTCTTAAGATGTAGGCGTCCCCCATGATGGATGACTGATAACTGCGATATTGTACTTTGCTGTCTAAGTCAGAATTAGTCAGATTTGGGATGCCTGAGTTGTCCTATTTTGGACTCTGGTCTCAAAACTCTCTAATACAATACTTGGATTTGAGGACTTCCTTGAAGGAAACCAACTTAAGGTCATCATTTTAGTTGGTCACTTACAAGTCTGAAGAGAGTATGTGCTATTGTGAAAAGAGGCTAGGCTGAAGCTGTTAAAATTGGTTATTAAATCTGACAGTGATAAATTTCTACTAATTCGTGAGAATTCTACTCTCTGTATCACAGAGATGGTTTTATGGGTTATTGTAAACAAGCAGTTCATTCTAAGACTGAAACTGGCTTCTTTTTCTTACTAGTGTGTCTGGATATAGTGCATTTTTAATATAGTTCTGTTTACAAAGTAAAATTAATTTATTTCTTCTGCAGAAGATGAGGGTGAAGGAGGTGAAGATATTGGTGAAAAAGAAGAAAATGAAGTTGCAGATGGAAGTCAAGAAGAAGGCGATAAGTCAAATAAATCTGGTTCAGAAGATGAGGTAAGTTTGGGGTTTTTTTCCCCTATTTTCTCTTTGCCCTTGTCCAACATTGCACTTCTAACTGAGCCCCGTTACCTACAACAAGAGTTTTCTTCTGTTCAGCCATAAAACAAATCATGAGGTGGGGATGTGTTTTTATTTGAGTTTGACACCTCAAATACTCCGAATAGGTTTGTGAAACATACATCTTTCTGTGTAATTTTGGCTAGGAGGTGATACTTATTGTAAAATACAGGTATAGTATCATGCAGGTCTCTAAACATGAAATGTTTTTACAGGAGTATAGGTTTTTAACAGCTTATCAAATGAATTGCAAGGCTTGAAAATTTGGATGCTGCAGTAGATGTCAGTCTCTTTTTATCATGCTACTTAATTGACGGAATATGTGCTTCTAACCAAATAGCCTTTCAGTGAGACCTAGGAAAACCTTAAGCTTTCAGTTATCTTTTTTTTTTTTTTTTTTTTTTTTTTTTTTTTTTTTTTGATTCCAAAATAAGGTTTTAAGCAAAATGACCATACTGGTTTTGAATTTGACACCTGCAGTTTCATTTTTCTTGTGCAGATTAATCCAGTCACCAGATAATCTATAAAGTGTTTTTCAGAAAATAACATTGTAGAATGGAATTTGTGTGTGCTTTTCTTGCTCATCAACTACTCATTATCCTTCCATTTAGAAACTCTGGTATGTCTGAAACGCTTTAGATCCACCCATACCATTTCTGTTGGTCATCTTCTGCTTGTCACTCCCTAAATGAGTCCCTTCCCAGATTAGGGGAGTGGTTTAATGTAATGTTGACTCCTTTTCATATAAAACTCCTCTAGGAAACTGTACCTTGCATGAGTTTGCATTGTTTCAGCACTGAAATTCTTCATTAATTATCCCTTATTCAGTACTTCCTCTTGTTCCTGTAAGAAGGTTTTTTTTTTCCCCTTGTATATTTACCTAGGAATACAGTATCTGATGAACACCATTAAGATGCATGTGACTCTTTGTGAAAGTAATAACAAGATCTGAATGTGTGTATGCCATTACACAATATCACAATGAGGTTACAGCTTGCTCTTCTCTGGGTATTTTCAGGGTGTACAAGTTTCTGTCATGAGTTAGCTAGTGACCTACTTGGGAGATGTCATGCACACCATGTCCTTACTCAGGTTGTGCCACATTCTGTGAGCTGCTCCTTCTGAATCAGGTGCTTGCCATTAGGTGATGCAGGAAAGTGAGGAAGCAGTGCATTGTCTGAGGATGGAGTTCATGTTGGGAAGGCTTTTCATGCACCTCTGTAAGCTAATCACTTTTAAACTGAGAAGAACACATCTGATTTAAGAACAGTTTGTTCTATTTGTAGCTCTCCAAAGGCAGCAATTGGAATGTTTTAAATGCTTCTTGGTTAGGAAGTAGAAATTAAAATTAGCATAAGATGCGCTTTAAGGAAGTTGCTAAATTCATTAATAAGCCACCACTTTTAAACCAGTGAGTAAATGGGCAAAACCAAATTTCTGACATCAGTTTGATGTACTATTCTCTTCCTTCTAAATATAGAAAGGAAGAGTCTTCTACCCACTTTATTGTTAGATTAGTATTGTGGAAAAAAAATGTCCTATCACTTAAGTGTTGCATTTAATGATAATATGATTGGGGGGGTCAGGAGGAGGAAGAAAGTAACATGCCAGTTTCAATAATTAAATTAAAATTGGTTTAACATTTTAATGCTGAATTTTTTTTTTTTTTTTCAGATGAAAGAAGCTGATGAAAGCATAGGTTCTGGAGATGGTCCACTGAAATCAGTGCGCAAGAGAAGAGTACGAAAGGACTGAGTTACTTCCAGCTAGTATTTGTAGATCTAGAGAATAGTAACTTTTGGTATGCCACTTCAGTGGGCCTGACAGCATGCAAGTTCCTGAGATTTGAAGGAAAAAGGGGGACTCATTGCTACTTAACCTCCTATTTTAATTCTCTAACCTCTTTTAACCTTCCCAAACTTCCTTAATTCCCTTTTTTAAGGAGAAATACTATCTGTGAGGAGTTAGCTCATGTTTCAAATTCAGAATAAAAGTGAAGTTACAAGTTGGCCAACTGGTTTTAAGGTGAAGATTCTTAAGATTTGAAGATTCCTAGAAATTAGTATTAGTTGGAGATAAACTTACTCTAAATATTTTTTAAAAACATGAATAAATTATAATACTTTTGCAGCTCTACCACAAAATTAGCTGTTTACACTTTTCAGTTAAAAGAGAATGATAGTATAGATGTAGCATCTATAGCAGTTCACATTGCTATGAGAAAAGGTATTTTTTTCTGTGCAGAGCTAAATGCAATAATTGGTTTTTGTATGATAATTTAGTGCTAGCAACAATTTTTATTGTAAATTATTTATTTTAGTTGATCTTGTTACATGGGTGGTCACCTGTTCACTTTAGACATTGGTTACAATAATTTATTTTTAAAAGATATTTTAAAATAGAATACTCATAGAACAAGTGGTAATTGATGTGACTTGTTTTACTTTTGAATGCAGATATCAAATCTGCAGAAGTGATATACAGATAATTTTTTTCAAACTTTTATAATTCTCATGTTCCAAGCCAGAGTGGTATAACCTCTGTTTATAGAATTCTTGCTAAGTGTACATTGTCTCCTAAAAATATTTAATAATTCTTGCTTAACATGAAATTTATTAATATAGATAAGAATTTTTGATGGATTAAGTTTTTTACAGATGTGAGTAACTGGGCATTCTCATAATATAGTTTAAATAAACTGCATATTGTAAAATAAACTTTGTTTTGTTGAAGTTCAGTTGTATATTAAAACAGGCAATAAAACTGCAGTCACCAGAAACCTCTTGCTGCTTGGCAGCTGCCTGTAATATTAGTAGGATGTAAAATGCTAGCAATAGCAGTCATACGTTAAAAACAAGTAGAAATACATTAATGCATAAGGAACCTAACAGATTTCCTTGTGCCTGGCAAGAAGTTAGTTCACTTAAGAAAGAAATACTTTCACAGCAAATCGAGTCAGCAAAGATTCCATGGAAGTCTCTAACAAATGAATGCTTAATTAACCCTAATGAAGAAGCCAGTGTCTTCAAGTGCTTGTGTTGAAGTGTTCGAAAGTTAATTATATTGGACTCTATTTTGTGTGACCTACATGGAAAGGCCTCTGATTTTTTTGTTGGTTTTTGGGTTTTGGTTTGGTGTGGGGTTTTCTTTTGGGTTTTGGGGTTTTTTTTAAAGTTAAATGCAAGTTCCCTCCTCTTTATTTAGGGTCTACATGCAAAAGATAAGAAGTGAGGACTCCAAATTCCTCCTCCTGCTTGTGACTTTTCAGCAATAGATAGAAGTTGTTACCAATGCGGTATCCTGCTAACAACAGCTACTGTGAGCTGTCAGGGAGCATTTCAGCACTCCTTTTCAATGTCTGAGCCTGGTGAAAGTCCTTTGGAATTGTTACAGCATTTTGGGTGTGGTTTTGGAGTTGGGTTTTGTTTGTTTCTTTTTTTTTTTGGTTGGTTGATGTGATATAGTTACTCCAGGGATTGGTTCACCCCATAGGAGATGTTAGTCTTCCCTTAGGGTTTTGAACTTAAGGTTCCCATAAAGTCTTAATGCCCCATCAACATTTTTGCTTGTACCTCACTTCAGTAAATAAGGAGCCATTTATTATGGGTAAAATGGTCTTGTGAGGCCATGACTCAAGGGTGCTGTTTGCAATACTACTGACTCTCTAAGGCCTATCTCACTTTAATACTGACTTAATGACTTCGACTACCTGGAATCTGGAGATAGAAGACATCCTTCTGCACATCAGCTTACTTGGGATCTATTCTTATGCTAGTAATTAGGGGAGAAATATCAGAGCTTTGGGGATTTGAGGATCTAGATCTAGAAAGCCAGGCAGAAGGGGAACCCCCTTCCATTGAGACTTGTAACATTGAGATTTCACCCCAGTTCCTGCATGTAGTCCATTTATATCTGAACAGGTATTTTGGGAAAAATACTTGATCTTGCTATCATGGCTGCTTGAAAATGCTTTGAAATTAACAAACTAAATCCAGTTGCAGGATGCCTTGCTATTAAAACTCAGTCATCTTTGGAACTCCTTGAGTATCAGACCTCCCCAGTCTATGCTCCCACCAGCTACATTGTAGCTTAGTAAAAGTGGTCTTACTGAGGACACCAAATCCCAGACTGAGAATTTTCTGTATTTAGGGAAGGCTAAGTAGGACTGATGACTTTTTATTTAATCACGACTGAAGCTACTCCTCAGTTAGCTTCCACCTTCATGAAGGTATGATGAAGTAATAATTCTGGTTTCTGTCTAATGTAGAGCTCATTACCTGTGTAGGAAAAGGTATCTCTTCTATTCTGACTTGGCTTAAAGTTCTCCCGTGTGGAGAGGTGTAAGTTTTAGCTTTGACAACACTGGATGCAGTTTACCAATCCTTTTTTTTCCTTTAGCCAGAACAGAAAAATACACAGAAATGTAAGATTCATGGGTGAAAATACCAAGTGCGTCAGGAACTGGAAGCTTGCTGAAAATAAATTAATTAACCCAGGTTTAATCTTAATACTTGCTAATTACATCTAGTCTTTCTGACACTTCAGCGATGTAGAAACAGCTATTCAGACACCTCTTGCCATGTAGATGGCAAACCCTACTACTTTTCCACCTTTTGACTACAGATAGTTACGAGAAGTTTTGGGGTTTACAAATGTTAAACCAAACTAATCGAGACAAATCAGAATTTTTTATTTAGTGTAAAGTCAGAAATACTACATCTTTAAAATGTTCATAAGTTAAGTGAAGGCCACAGTAGTGGGACGTAAAATGGTATATAGATGAAATGACTACTATATACACACCGATGGATAAAATATCACTATCCAATCTTACAATACAAAACCATGATTTTAAGATCACTTTGATCTCGGGAAATTGCTGAAGTCTAACAAGCGCATGCTCTGTTACCACTTGTTCTCCTACAGTGCAGATGGAGATGTGCAGTGACATGGCTTTAAAGCTAGGATGGTTGTAATGCAATGCAATCTTTAGAAGTCAAGTGCTTGGTGTGATTGTTCGGTTTTTTTAATGCTCAAACCCTGGACTAACCATGTGATCTACTCTACCTGCTAGCAATTCTTGGATGAATTTAGAGTTCCAGATACGCAGTAAAGTGAGAGAGTAGTCCATAGATTAAAAATAATTTTGGATGTTTACAGGACCCCATGACAGAAACGGTATCAGCCATTTGTGCCTTGGTGGGTAAAACCTTCTTCATCATCATATTTCTTGACTCAGACTTATAAACAGCCCTCGAGACAGAACTATTAGTGCTTTGTTTGCAGTCATTTGACTTTGCTGACACTCCAGTGAGCGTTGTACAGTCATCTCAAATGGGGAGAAACGGGAGACCTCTCCTTGGGAGGGTGGAACCTCACAATGTCAGCTTACACTGGAGACACAGCAGTGCTTAGCTGCCAAGAAGCTTGGGGTTTGAGAGGGATTTATTTTACTATTACATCCACTCATTCAGTTCCTGCAGCTTTATTTTATAGAATTCATCACAGCAACGTTGAAAGAGATCCTTGAACTAGTGGTTTCCTTTCGTTAAAAGGTAAAGTACAATGGCTTCATTACTAAGAGACAGACCTCAGTTCTAGGTAACATCCATAAATAAGTCTGCAATGCTGCTGTATGGCAAGATGAAACAGATGCAACCGAGTACTGCTGAAACTTAGATCATTGTTTGTACTTAGCTTCTGCTCTCCCTTAATACTGATTATGCTAGACACGCTGCCTCTATGGGAAGTGCTCAGACCCGTAATCTGGGCTGAGCTCCTTTACAAAACCTGCTAACAAACAGCCAAGCCAGTAAAAAGCAGGGCACCTTGACACTAGACATTGCTCAGAGCAGCAGAGATTTGAGAGGCAAAAGCCACCTTTGTTCCACTGCAGTCTTTTGCCTTAGATGTTTTTGTGCAGTGCTTCAAGAGGTACTTCACAAGCTCAGGCTCTGGGGCAGGAAAACAGTTGCTCTAAGGCCTGAAGCAAAGACAAGTTTGGCACTTCAGGAGGAAAGTAAAAGGTGGCAAGAAAAGACTTGTTCTCAGTTCCTCACTGCAGATTGTTCACAACAAGCATGAGGAACACTGTTGACCTTCTGTTTCTGTAAAGCTTATTACTCAGGTTTTTATTTAACTCTTCATCACACAACTGAAAAAACTTCAGGAAGATCATACATCATGATGCTGTGCCTGATCATTCTTTGAGGAAAGAGGAAAGTGAAAATTATTTGAAGTGTACATCTTACAAACACTCTGATACTGCATCAATTTGGTAATTCCCTGATATAAGTTACTTATCTTTGTTCCTCTTCCCTTACCCTCCCCTTTCCCAAAAAATCTTAAGCGTTTTTCTGTACACAAGCCCTGCAAATAATGTCATACTGTTATTACTTCATAGAAATTCTTAACTGTTTTTTTGTTGAAAGCTGCTTTGCAGAGCTATGGACAGTACTGTACAGTAATCCAAATATATTTGAGGTGAAAAAGGTGATGCAGTTAGACTTTGAATATTCTTACCAAATGAGGTTTCAACACAATATTGTAACTGTATTATTTTGCTAGTCAAGAACACTCCCCTAAGACCTCAAAGAGCGCCAACAGACTTTTGTTTAACCTGACAAACTGAATCCCATTTTTAACAAGATACGCTCATTTTTAAAACAAATACAAAAGTTTAGTAAGTCTCTACGCTACATTTGCACATTGCTTAATCTTAACAATACACAATTTATGTCTCCTGTTCATGATAATGTTCTTAATTCTGTTTATCACCAAAGTTTATAATCTTCAGGTATCCAGTAAAGCCACAAACTAAGGTATTTTAGCTCATGTAGCCTATGCCAATTAAAACAAAAAAAGACAGCAGCAATACAATGACATCATCTGTGAGTCAACCCTTACTTCCTTTTGCTTTTTGTGTCAGTTGTTTGGAAAACACTAGACGCTGACATCAGATTTTCTATATACTGTCCAAGAACTTGGTTTTCTGATTTCAGTTTCAAGTTTTCTTCCTTAACAGCATCTACTCGTGCCGAGAGATCTGTGAAGGTGATATTATAAGAAAAATATTAGACACTGTTGCATACAATAATGAATATGTTCTGTGTGCCTACATCAAACTATTCACACTTTTAATGCAGGAAACTTTGCCATAAGGCATTATCTTACAAAACACTGTACTACTCACAAGTTTTATCTAAAGCCCATTTTTCCTGTACTATTTTGTACTACAGTATTTTGACCAAGTTGTTACACAAACTTATTGTTAGTCTGTATCTTTGTTCTTTTCTTGAATTTTTGAATTAAACTATTGCAAAGTAAACTATCTGGAAACAAAAGTTCAGTGATGAGCAGACTCAAAGATGTATTCAACTAAATGAGCCTGGGAAAGTTAACCGTATTGCCCCTTCTGCTTGATGTGTATTACGAGAGTCGAGCAAACATTACGTTGCATAAAGAGGAAAAAAAAATAGTTCTGAGACCTTGCTTATGTACCTTCAACTGCCGAAGTGACATACTTCTGGACACTGACTAAGGTAGGGCAGAACAGTAAGGTTCTCTTCTTTCGCTTATTACTGTGTGCTTGTAAAAAAATCTGGTATGTCAGATAACTGCTAACCTTCAAGTGTGTGCTGTAGTTCCAAAACTTGATTAATAAGCCGTGTTTTCTCTTCTAATTCCACCTGATTCTCAGCCTCAACAGCTGCAATAAATCATATGAGTTTTAATGCAACCTCTGAAACAGTTGGAAATTACATTAAGTAGAAAGAATAATGGTGAAGAACAGTAAGAACTTATACCATCCATGTCGGCATTCATCATTGTAGAATGGGCTCTTTCCACTTTTGAAGAGCGTATTCCTGAGAGGTGCTCTGCTTAAAGAAAAAAAAAAAAAGGACACTGAGGCAACCGTTAATGTAACTGCCTTTATATTTGGATTTTAGATGCATTATTCTAATCGGTGTTGAAAAGCCAGCACTTAAGCATAAAGCAGAACACATTTTTAACATTCTTTAATTATTTTTCCTAGAGCCTTACGTGGTATGTAAATATGATTCTTCAAGTAACTGCTTCAGTTTACAAAAACAACTGATCTAGAGTACTCTCTAATGCATAAAATAACGCTGTGTTCCGGTGATGCAATTGCCGCCTTCTCAGCGCCGATCTTTCTGGAATTGGCTATTAAAGAAACGCCGCAGCAGCAGCAGGAGGGCCCCTCATTGTCCACCCCGTTCCGCTGCTGTCGCGGGCGGCCGTGTCACGGACACCAGGCCTGCAGGACGCAGCGACGTGCGTGTTCGCCTCGGGTCCCTTGCACCCCACAGCGCACCTCCCGCCGCCCCGCCTCCGCACCCCTGCCCTTCG
>NW_009234797.1:0-1547 GCF_000690835.1 Fulmarus glacialis | reverse complement strand
GGGGTTCATCCTGCTCGCCATCCCTGTATGTAAAAGTTTCCTGTACTTCACTGTACAGTTATTTTGTATTTGATTCTATCTTTGATTAGATAGGTTGTCAAGAAAATTTCAGCTCAGGCAGCTGCTTTATAAATTAATTAAGAAATAGCAATAACTCTGGAAGAGCATAGGTAAAACCGTAAAATATGAGACTCAGAGGTCCACAGTTATTTTACTGCTCTTAAAGGCAACTCATACTCTTCAGGCACATAGAGTAGTGGTTCAACAGACTGTTCATACATCTCTGAACTATGGAGGACTAAATGCCTGCCTTTATTTCCTGGGTTTAAATGTCATGGGAACAGAGACAGAAATGATAGTGTGTGCTTTCATTACAGAATTCTTGCAAAATTGCTGAACTGCAGGTTGTATCAAAAGAAACTGCACTCCAGCAGGCAACACCCTGCTGTAGCCATTTCCATCACTTTCTCCCACTCATGATAAAACAATTTTACAAGAGCTTGTAACACAATAATATTTGTATTAAAACACCTCACTACTACACAGAAGCACACATTATTCTCCTGAAAGTCAAAAACTCAAGGCCAAATTTTACTATCCATTAACTCCAAATTATTCTGCCAACTGAAAGAGCGCAGCATGAGTAGATTCAGATTTACTGAGAGATTCAGTAAAAGTATTAAAGATGTGAAAAAAGTGAGCAATATTTCTGCATCGGTATCACTCGGGAGGTATCAGTCAAGTTTCACAGACTGCTTCACGGGGCAAGTATGACAATACAGTGAGACAGGGTGATTTTATCGAGTTCCTCCAGGAACAGAGGCTCCTCTCCTACAGCACGTGCAAAGGTACGCGAGAGATGGACACCTCCACCCAACCGCTCTACCACAAGCCCCTGAGAACAGAGAGGTGTGCTGGTATCAGAGGTGGGTAGATACACGGCGGGCCTCTCTCCCTCATTCCTCCCAACTAAAGAAAAAAGAAAAAAAAACAACTCCCAGAGGCTCAGAATAACATTAATCTCCTGAAGAACAAGGGGGAACGAGCAGGCCCCAAAACACCCCCCAACGAGGCAGGAGGGGTGATGCGCTCCCACACTAAGAAGAAAGGCTCACACAATATGCATGAGAAAATTATTTTTTCACTGTAATATATGAACACACAACACTAACGGCAGTAAATCAGTAAACATTATTTAAATTGCCAAGCTCTAACAACCTTCATCCCCTAAAAATGTACTTCAAAGCCATGTATGCACAAATTAACAAGGGCAAGGGTACGATGATGTATCGCTGAACCTGCACTGGGATGAGCAAACGTGGTAAGAGAGTTTGAATTTGAAAATACTTTCCATAACACTGTTTGAATTACAGGGTAATTAGGATTGTGGATGGTTTTTAATACATCTTGTCAAACTTTCGGCTCAGGTTAACATACAGCTGTGGCCTTGGTAAAAATGATACATTTACCATAGATTTTAGTTTCGAATGAGGAGGAGTCTGTAAAGTTTCAGCCTAATAACTGACTTGCAGTTTTTGTATACTGCA
>NW_009234796.1:10964-11487 GCF_000690835.1 Fulmarus glacialis | reverse complement strand
AGATCAACATTCCTGCCCAGCTTGGTGTTGTCTGCTCTGAGGGAGCACTCGATCCCCTCGTCCAGATCATTGATAAAGATATTAAACTTCAATTTTTTTCATAAAAATAAGTATTGGCAAGCTGAATATCACTATTAATACATACAAGGAAATACCCTGTAGTCACTGGTGCTCTATTAGAAGATTGATTAGCTTGTCTAAGGACAGTTTTCTATCAAGGACTGACATTCATTGTGCATTAAAACTGCCTGAGTTTTTTTAGGCATTCTTCTCTTCTGGAGTATTTAGGCATTCTTCTCTTCTCTCTATTTGAGAAATAAGAGTCTTAAAACTAGGTCTTGCAATAAAAAATTACTACATTTCTCAGAAAACCCCAAATCTATAAATAGATAACTTTAACATGGCATTTTTAGCGGTAATTTGTAGTTTTACCTTTGCAGTGTTTCCTGGGATGCCATTGTCTGTAATCTGATTATACTGCTCTGGCAAGGGATAATTTTGTGATGAATTACATATTCAAGAT
>NW_009234796.1:0-10953 GCF_000690835.1 Fulmarus glacialis | reverse complement strand
GAATGTAGTGCGGGATGTTACTGAGGTTAATGAGTATTATATAAGCATGCATCAAAGAATTTCAGAATGAGCAAATTGGGTATCTTAATACAGTCAAGTTGATGGGCAAAATGCTGCATTCTATTGGCAGAATTCAGACCTGATCAGCCGAGTGCTATAGACCTTATATCCACAACAGAATATATTACCTCACTTAGTGGACCAATACGCCTTAGGATTACTGCTCCAAAAGGAAAAAAAAAAAAACAAAAACCAAGAAGAAATAAGAACATTTTCCCCGAAGATCCTTAAAGTTACTTCATACAGGAGGTCCAGGTTCAAAAAGAAGCTGACTTTTTTAGTGTTTTTAAATGGAGAGCTCCATGCAAAATCAGGTTAATGGTCTACAATGTCACCGAACTGTAAAGCTGGTAAACGTTTTTACAAATACTTAGGGGTCATTCACACATTCTTTACACTTTTCACTAGCTTGATTTTACAGTGGATCATATTCATTAGAATATATATATATTGCTGAAAAATAATGAATCACGTATTTCTATAGCACAGCATTTTATCATTTGTATTGTCCTATGTATGCATAATAATATTTTTAGCATAGTAATGTCTTCAAGTGTGGAATTTTTCCTGAGAAAGATAAATTTTACTTGTCTGTTTTTCCTTTGTTATGCAGCTTAAAGACATTTGAGTTTCACCCACTCCTATCAAAGTTTACATCGTTCATTAATTTAAGGCCATATGGTAATCTACTTACGAGGGCTATGTAGCAACTCTCTCCTTGAAAAGGGTCAGTGTAATCAATAGGACTATTTGAAGTGGGAGCCATTCTTTTGAATGTATTAAAGCAGAAAAATCCAGTCCTTATTTAAAATCCTGTCTAGATGTGTTTTTAGCATGCTCTACTGCCAAGCCAATCAAACAGATAAAAGCATTGGCAGAATAAGTTTAACAAGCCATTTAATAAAATTAATTATTTCCTCTGAAGAAGGAAGAAATTAACAGTTATTCCTTTATAAAATCTGCCTTCACAGTGATTATGTCATCTGTCATGTGCATGGCATAATGCATTCTGTAAAAATGACTCCACATTCCTTCACGCTTATTTGAGAATGACCAATGATTATGGACTACTACATAAATAGGCAATTAATAACCAGAATTAATTTTAAGTGTTGATATCTATGATACTCATAGCCAAATAAATCATGTGTGCCTAGCTTTTTGTACACCCAGGAAATCCAAGGCACTGAAGTCACTTAATGTGCTACATTAAGTTGTTCCCTACATACCCAGGTCAACTGTGTAGACTCTATTTATCTCTTCATGCACAGTTGCCATTTTTCCTACTGGTTGCTGAGCATTTTTAAAACAGGCAGTTGTCATGAATACAGAGGCATAGCTGTATCCTATCAGCCTTTCACATAGGATATGGCACCAACCTTACAGGTTAAGTCTGCACTGGCAAATAACTTACCTCTTTGCTCCCTGATCTGTTAATTTGCAGGCTGCATATCTAATAGCTCATGTCTAGGATTGTCCCTCCACGATGAAGCCTAACCATGATCCAGAGGGTGACGAACTTTAGAGATTTCTCCAAGAGGCTGCATACATAAGGTCATATTAAGTTTGATTTTGTCTACCATACAGAGACCTTCAGGACAACTCCAGCAAGCCATGAAACCTAAAAAGACCCTGTGAGCCTACTACCATATTTGAGGTCACACAGCAAAGATAGCATAACATTACATCCTCTCTCCCTTGAGGAGACATTTTAGAAGTGTGAAGATAGCAACAGAAAAAGACAACTCATGTTATCTGAGATACTTGGCAACCCTAGTTGGCACAGAGTTTTTCAGAGACAACTTTCAAAGTGAAGAACATTTCTGGATCTTCTGTCTAATGCCAGTACACAGTCCTAAGTAAAAAGCAGTTTCTGACTCTATCCTACCTGTCTTGGCAGGAGATCTATGAAGCTGACAGTACGGTTCCACAGAAACAGATTTCTGTAGCTAGCTTTGCAAGTTATTTGTTATGCAGTGTTATATTTATTTACATTTGTGGATACACCCTGTGTGGCCCAAAAAAAGTCTCTAATAAAGTAAGATTTTTCTTGACCTTAATGTAATTTAATTTAAGCCTTCCATTCTCTCCCTCATTTATATGCAAGGGACTCAAGACATTTATTTTTATCATTTTGTTTGCTCTACTTGTACAGATACTGTGTGTAATTAAATAAAAATTGTTTTTGTCTGGAACTAACAATGATTCTACTTCTCCAGGAGCAAGTACAAAAAAAGAATATTCCATAAACTCAGGTTTTTGATATTACTTTAATAATTACAGTAAGTTAAAAATTATATAATACAAAATTAGTACCCATTTTAATAATAAAGGCTAAAGTTTGGAAAGAGCTTTGTCTGTCTGAGAGATATAGGAACTAAGATGCAATTATGAGGTAATCTGTGTTTGGGTAAATAAAAAAGTTAATGTAGTAAAGTAGCAACTGTGTGTGCATGGCCTTACACTGTGATATTAGCAACCCTGAATTGAGAATAGACTATCACAAGTTATGATCATTCTCTGGGGAATTCACTATAAGTAAATGAGTCACTTAAAATTCACATCGATTTACTTAGCAGAAGTTTGTTTCTCAGATAATATTGTAAATGAACCTTCAACCTAAAATAAGACATTTTAAATCTCTCTCTTTTACATTACCAGTTCATTAAAGGGTTTTATGGCAGCATTATATTAATGGAAAGTAGACTGATCTCCAGTGAAAGAATTGCAGACCTTTCACTGATGATGCTATCAGCTTTAATTTTATGACAGATTATCTTTGACTGTTCACAAATATACTAGAGATGCTTCTGTTGTTCAGAGAAACCAGCAAAGATAATTTTCTTTCAGAGAAACATGCTCTAGAAATGTGTTGCTCAATATTGCACATTTGGAACTTTGCTATTCATCAGTTTTAATCCTGAAATACATTGAATCTGACTGAAAATGCTTTATAGAGTGATACCTTCTTGCAATTTTATATTTTTCATTTATGGACCTACTTGATACAATTTGAAAATTACATAGTATTCATAAAACAGGTAAAATTTTCATCAACTTGTGTGTATTGCTATCAACTAAAAAAATGTGCAAGTTAAATACCTGAAAAAAGAGCTGATAAATTAATAATAAAAACATAAGAATGAATAAACTGACTAGCATGATTGTAGCATTTCCTGGAATACAACAACTAATACTTCCTTAACAACTGACATTTTAATGTTTTTTACAGACAGATATATACACATTTAGACCTATATTTTACAAAAGAGATGACTGGAGCCTGCTTAGTCAAAGACTAATGGATACACTAATGTAAAGTAATTAGTAATGATGTACTAATGAAATACTAATTTATTCTTGTTTTCAAGGGTTTAACATGGTATAGTAACAAAGCAGCACAAATATGACACACCACAGTTATTATAATAACTTGTAAAAAAAATGAATGCATTTTTCTGGTGCTTTTGAAAGAAAAAAAGAAAGAAAGACAGAAAGAAAGACAGAAAGAAAGAAAGAAAGAATGTTGTTTTTACTGAAAATTTGCTAACAATATTAAAGCTCTTCAGGCAATTACAAGGAGATATATGGATCCAAAATCAGCACCTCTTCTCCCCATTCTTTATAGGATACTAGCTATTACTTTCTGTAGGCTACAAAGTAATCTTAGCAAGTAAGAATTAGTTGCCCTGTTCCTTTATAGGTGCCAACTGATTAATACTCTGTTTTAGTCTGATTTGCTATACGTAGAGAATATAGAATTTCTTACAGAAAATACACAGCATGACTCTTCAGTATCTACTGCTGCCACAGGCTCCTGACATGACCAGTCTCACCTGCCATAATGCTGTTCCAAAATTTAAGACTGTTATTCCGAGACTTGCATCTAATTTTAAGTGCAAAGTTGTACAGACAATGGATATACATATATGCACATACATACACGTATGCTCCAAAGTTGTATTTTTTCCCAGGTATTTTCATGACCTTTTATTGAATTCTAGTATTTTCATATTCTTATAGAACTGGACCAGTTGTCGTCTTATCAAAGGCTACATACAGAAGAAAACTGAGTTTCCTGTTGCCACCTGATGTATTCCTTTCTCATATGTTCTGTGATCTACTTCTGTGACCTTAATGTTATCTGCTGTCTTAAAAGCTCATGATTAAATGTTTACTCCCAGCCCCCATGTCGCTAGGTTTCCCTGTTCTATACTGAAAGATTAACTTGTGGTCAGATTAACCTGTCACGTAAATGGAGAAACAAAGAGTGCAAATTTAAGTGTGGCTGAAACATGCCGGACTGAATGTGCCTGAGCCTATCTGTTGGATTATGTTTGCCAGGAATGCATGTACGGCCTATCATCTCAGTCAGCATGCAAACAATAAGTAGAGATGTAAAGCAGGCATTAAGGGTAGGAAAATGTGCTTAAAAGTGCCCTTGTACCTCTTCTCTCAGCCCTGGGTTTCCAGCACAGAAAGTCCCAAACTGTACATTTAGGCATTTTTTTTATTCCAAGATGAGCTATTTTGACTATGGCTATATTAGGAAGTTGTTCGTTCAGCTGTGATCTTTCAATTTTTCATCATTTAAGTTCTGTCCTCTTTATGTACTCTACTTATGTATGCCCAGAGCAGTTTATCTTGCGAGCCCTAAAAAAGATCTTATACTCACACTTATATGACTGATAAAATATTGAATAGTATTTCCCAGCAACTAATTTTGCAGAAGGTTTTTGTATTACCAATCCCAAATGATCATTAAAGACTAACTAAAAATGTGTCTATAGCTAATTTTTATCTTCTGCAAAACGTGCCTATATTCCAAGTTTTAAAAGCAGGATTTCACAATTGATTGATTTTGGTATTAAATAAAATGGAATAGAGAAAGGTTATATTTTCACAATACAATCATGTCTCAATACCCTTTTTTTTTTGTATTAATTAGACCATAATCTTGCCCAGGAAATCTGACAAGAATTATTTTAGGAAGAATATTTTCATAAAATTTATTGCAAAGTGTTCTTTATAAATATCTATAAAATGAATATCCTTTTTTGTTTTCTTTAGGGATTCCCTTAAAAATAGTTGAAATTCAGGCCACATATAAGCAGCTGTTGTTATTTAAGTATATCTTATGATATTATAAAAAATCAGAACTTTAGTCTGCAGAGCATAGAATTTTTCAAATTGGTCCTTCATTTTCTCATTAGCTATGTATGACATCTTCCAGTAAGATAGGATATTCCAGCCTTATACTGGTATTGTTTGTAAATCATGTAAATGTTGAGTATTATGAGACAGTATGAATGATGAATTTTTGGTAGAAATTATGACAGACAGTAGAGTCATTAAAACCTACAAAGTAGTAGTAAGTCCTAAGATGTACAAAAAGTGGAGAATATTGGGAGATAATTGGGAATCAAAAGACCAGCTTATGAGTTATTAGTTAAAGTAGAGAAAGTGTAATGGGAAATGGGATATTATTACACTTAATTCAAAGACAAAAATAATTTGCTTTTCCAAATTTCTTTATATACCAATTTTCTCCTCAATGAATCCCTGTGGATAAAATTTATTACTTAAAAAGGAAAGAATTCAAGCCAGCCCTGTTGATGTTGCATTTTATACATTTTATTTCAGAAATATTTGTTCTACTCCTTTTTTAATCATTTGGAACACTATTCTGAACAAATTCTTTAAATTGTCCTTTTCTGTTGACTTATTGACAATGGGTCTTCATGCAGACTTTGTGTAAACACTGTAAAAAGGAACATAAGAATAAAACAGTGTTTATTCTAACCTTAATAAGGAATATTACTGAGTGGCATGATCATGAAAACCAAGTACAGGGTTAAACTAAAGGTTATAAATGCCTTCTCATCCCTAGCATTTCCTCTCCTGTCAGTTTTAAAACACAGAGTGAATATTCAACAATTTTAAAGTCTTAAGGACCATCACTATCATCTACAATGTCAGCAATGGAGTTTCAGCAGCCTAAGTGAGCCTTTGTTGCTGCTGTGCCTATGAAGCTGAAGATATCTTCTCCAGCCATATTTTGGAGATGAAGCAGTTCCCTAATTTTACCTCCTCATTCAAAAGTAGCTAATTTCTAAGCCAAATTTCGAGATCCTAGCTAGTTTGCTGCTAATGCATTTGAGAATGGACTGTGTGTTTCACTTTAATTCAAAGTGTATCTAACTTCACTGCAATTCAAAAGGGAAAAATGAAGCAAAAATGAAGCCCAACAAACACCACCCAATACAGTGCTCACCTCAGTAACTCCATTGTGACAAGCAGCTCCTTTTTTGTTTTTGCTCCTTAGACTCCTGTTGCTAAGTGGGGATTTGTTCACTCTATGTCTACATTTCTATTTTTTCTTTAATATTTTTCTTTAAGAGCAAAGAATCAACTATCTTATTGTTCTGCCACTGATTAACAGAAATTTATGGAGTAGGTGGCAGAATGCTATAAAACATGCCTGTACAGATGCGTGTTTTTCCTTTGCCTTGCATATGTACCCAGCTATTATCCATTCCGACTTTGTATTGTGGATGTATATCTATTTTTTAAAAAGTTATGATTTGATGACTGTTTGACTTTCATTGTCAGTTAGAATGAAAAGGCACTTTTTCCACCTGTAGTAAAGAGAGCAGGATACTCTTTTGAAGTCTATAGATAACAAGTGCTATTTAAGAGCTCATTATTACTGTTATTAGGAATGACACTAGACACTTTCATACTAGATGATTTACTAGTTCATTTAATGTCCATCTTTCATTTATTTTTCAGATGTATTTATCTTATAAAATATTCTACATTTTACTTTTGTGACTAAGCAAAAAAACCCAACCCCCGCATTTACTTAGCTCTTGTTATTTCTAATAGTAAGAACTTTTTGAAACAGCTTTGTTATGTTCACTTAAAATAAGGTACATGCAAATTCAAAGAGAAACATGGAGTCAAAACAACAGATACTTGGGATACTCAAAATACAGCATTGGTTCAACGTTCTTCTGCTCAGCCTTTATAATTAAAAAAAGATTTGTTTTCAAAATACTGCTTCTCCAAATGGTTTAAAAGCAGTGTCTGAATTTGTCTTCAAAACGTTACACATAGTGCAAAACTGTTAACATTCAAGGATAACGTTGTCCAGTTGTCACAAATCTGGAAATGAGTGCAAATATCACTTGAACCAGCTTATAAAACCCTTCATAATAAAAACAAGTCTTCAGTGTTCTGCCTGCCAGGCGTGTCAGCTCTGAATTAGGAAAAGAGACTTTGTCTTTCAAGTTTGCTGATGCTAAAGTGTTTTTAGACACTGTTGTCTCATAATAGCAAGGGCATATACCGAAAGTGTACTACTGCAGCTCAAATCTTTGTTCCAAAAGAATTAAACTTGTTTTGGCAACACTCGTAAATATGTTTAGTCTAATTGAGTCAGCCCAGAGAAAAAAAAATGGGATGGAGGTTATGAAACAGCTACTTTCTCTGTATTTTGAATTTTCACATTTCAGGAAAATAATAATAGTTAAAAACCAAACAAACTGAAAATCAAGTGCATAGAGAAAGCAGAATGGGAGGCGAGTGGTTAGTCACACATTTCAGGCTTTTCAAGGAAGCCAGCTCTAAAACTGAAGCAGTATCTGTGAGGAAGTATTTTATATAATTGCATTTAATCCTGGGATAGATCCTACAAAATGTGCATTTCTTTTCTGCTATTGAATCAAGACATTGTCTTTTGAAACAAAGAGTCCAAATCAGGTTCTTTTAATCACTTGAGTAATTAAGCAGTATATTATTCCAGTTGTCTCCATTCATTGCTTCTTTCAACATCATCTTTCTTCCATAAACATCCTTCTTCTAAAAATAGATATATAAGCTACCTAATAAACAAGATTATATAAGCATCGTTCATTACATGGCAGCAAATCTGCCCAGGTGAAAGACTACAATGTAATACTCCTTTAATTTGGCCAGACTTCTTAAAGATGCTCATATTTGTTCTATCCGTAGCACCATCTAAAACCTAAAACACACCTTCCACCATATTCCCTCCATTGTTTATCTCTACCAATTACCTTCTGCAATCCAGAGAACAGAGAAGACAAAAATTTATTTAGTAACATGCAGTTCATGAAGCCCCTTAGAAAGGTTGCATGGAGACAGTTCCTTGTTATTCTGGGTCCAAACACCAATGACTTAAGGTTCCTGGAAAACATCTGTGTTGCGGCAGAACTGTGAGCCTGAACACTTGTCTGCCAATGAACATCAAGGCTGATTGGTATTTTTGTCCTCAAACTGTGTTTGAGCTCATTATTAAAAATGAAGTGTGGACAGCTTCCATGCTTCCTCTTTCCATAACAGCATACATGGACTGTGGCAAAAACATCAGACCTCTTACAGATTACTCTGGGCAATTTAATCACCCTTTTTACAGGATGATGAAATTGTCCAGAGACTGCCTTGAGTGTTGTATGAAAAAATGGAAGCTGGAACTGCAACATAGGTCACCTTACACTCAGTTCCACACGTTATCTACAACATGCTTTCTTTGTCTGATTTATTTTTTGCATCGAATCAAATCAAATCACCAGCACTCTTAGTGTGTACTGTACTTTGTACTAATGCTTCTATGTTGAGAAATCTAAAAATGCACAAGCAGTTCTACAACACAAGTGCCAAGGGAAAACAATAATCGCTCTTCTGTGAATGTCAATTAAAAACAGTTTAAGGCAAATATTTAAAATATTTTCATTTTGCTCAAAACATTTAATAATTTCCCTAATTATTTTAGCTGGAGGTTCAAGCAATAGGAGCAAATAAACTGTAAGAACAAGGCCTGACTTTGTCCCCTTAATTTTTGTTTTAATAATTAATACTGGAAATGAGGGAAAATAAGAATGCAATTGGTATGCATAAAGGATTTACTTTTACTGCAAATCCAATATAACAGAATATTTCCTACAGATTTTCTGTTGTGGGTAAGTACTTATTTAGAACAAATTCTCTGCTATCAAGGTAGAGAGTCATGCCTGAGGCCAAAAGAAAACTAAAAGCTGTGAGTCAACAACAGTCATACCAGTAATGTACTTACACAAGTAATCCATTTGAATCAATGGGACAATTTGTTTATGTAGTATTCATTGTATTAAAACACTGCAGAAATTTATCCAAATATAGTTTCCAAAGCTACCCTCTTCAGTTTGCTAGGCAACTTCTAATTAAGGATGGAGAAAATGCATACATCCCCATCATGAGTTGAATGATATTTTCGTAATAGTTTCACATGGTTATAGGCAAGTACAGGAAATGCAGCAGTGGAAGACAGCAGGATTGCTTGCCATACTTCCAGTGGCGTAAGTGATGCATTCAGCTGTCTTTCCAACCTCCTTTTGCCATCTGTGAACTTAACAGCGTGTGACATATCCTTTTACACAGACAGTATTAAGAGGTTAAAGACAGAAGAGAGCTAGTCGTTCTCACATTTTCTCGTGGAAGTTCATAAATCGTAGCCTTAAAATAACGTGGAAGGTGACTACTGCATGAATGACTTCTGCAATAGCTACATTCTGAAATTAGTAGAGGTAAGTTGTATTTGTCTAGCCTGGAAACGACCTTTCAGGTGTGGATATAATTTCCAAGGCAACTTAGGCAGAGCAGGGCAGTGGCATGTGTTATTTCCACCACTCCCTGTTGTAAATTTAAGCCAACAACTGAGATTCACTGGGAATATGATTTCTATATTTTTCATCTCCTGCAACAATAAAGGTAACAAATTTCTAAATACTTCCAGCATTTGTTCTGGTACACAGGGCACTACGTGTCACATTCATTAGCATCTATGGCTTGTATTATTTCCTCCCAGAAATCTGTCCAAGGTGTCTACTTGCATACCAAGTAATTCTGCTAAGTCTAATGTACTGTGGAGGGGGGAAAAAAAAAAGAAAAAAGAAAAAAAGTTTTAAAATCTTATATTTTAAAGAAAACTTAAATCTGTTCTGCAGTCACAGAACGGAAGATCTATATTAATTCAATGAACAGCTGTGAGTTTTGATCATCTGGATATTCAGGTCAAATTGTTGACCATTTTCACATAGAATTTCTCCAGTGCTGGATTCACAAAAGAGAAGGAAATTCCTTTCTATACCATATGTCAAATATTTGCCTAAATTCTTGCCTAAATCACCTGAAGATTTCCTCTACCTTAACAAACTTGAAATCCCATGTCTGGTCTTATAGAAGACCATAACAGACAGCAGTCCATAAGAAATTTAATAAGACATGGAAGTAAGATGGGTAAGGATAGAAATCAGGACAGGGTTAAGGGAGAAAAAAATACCACCATCAATAATTGCATAAATATTGGAACAGGTTGCACAGAAAGGTGGTGCAGTCCTCATCCTTGGATGTTTTCAATAGACAGCTGGACATAGCCCTGAGAGTCCTGGTCTGACTGAACCTGGTTTGGTTTAGTGCCGATGCTGCTGTGACCAGGAGGCTGAACTAGAGACCTCCTGATGTCCCTTCCAGCCTGAAGGATTCTCTCATCAGAGTTAGCTGTTCAGATAATTCTAATCTGTTGATTTTTTCCCTCTACAATCTGCAATGCATAAATTGTCATTTGGTAGACAAAGAATAAAAAGATATTGCTCCCTTTATGGTTAGAATTCTCACGTGGGAGGACTGTCAGGCAAAATATTAACAGCAGTCATACTTAGAAGAAATATAAAATAAAACGTAGAATTTATTAAGCAAGAATTTGTTGTACACTTCTTTTCATCACAAAAATGAAAACCAAAATTCCATTTAAACTGAAGTGACTGCTGTCTTTTTTCCCTCTATTATGGCTTGAGATGCTTGGAAAATTTCATAGAATCATAGAATCATTAA
>NW_009234795.1:5106-35799 GCF_000690835.1 Fulmarus glacialis | reverse complement strand
ATATATAATAAACATATTAAGATAGAGAGATATAGAACTATATATAATAAAATAAGTGCATGCTTTAATAAAACGCTCAATTCGAGGCCCCTGCAATAGATGAATAAATGTAAACATTGTATGTAAACAGTAAAATGTAAACAGTATAAAGTGTTTCCGCAAAGTGGAAACATGGAAGCGTGATCCTTTTGTGAGACATAAGAAAAAAAATTTGCATGAAGTATTATTAACTCCCTGTTTGCATATTTTCTGTGATATGCCTTAAAGATTATGTCTTTTACAGTCCATTTCTTCCTCCTGGAGAGACTTGGATGAAGCACCCCCCCCTCAATTTTCCTAAAAGTAAATCTCTTAACTTGCAATAAATGCTCATTAATACTGTGTATTGCATTATTTGAACCACATTCTATATATAATAATTAAAGCAATTTCTTCAGGATATATAACTGCTGTTGATTAGCTTAATATAGAACAAAGTAGTGATAAAGAGCATGTAGTAGACTTGTGTAACTGAGCAATGGAGCAAGATGTGGCAAGCATTAATAAATAGATGGTGCATCCTGCTGTGTTGTGGGAGGCATTAGGCCAACGCCAACAAGGTACACCCAACAAATATAAAAGCAGTATGGATACATTGCAGAATTCTGTACTGTTATTCAAGGTATTAATATAAAAAACATTCCTCTGAAGGATTTTTGTGGGTATGAGCGTGGCTATATGGCTCTGAATTCAGGCGCATGGTATTGCAGGTGCTTTTCAAAAAAGAAAAGGTCAAAAATCCCTCCGTCAGCTCTATCTTTTGAAATATATAATATGTTGTGCATCCATCAATGTTGCTTATACTGAAGTCGGTAATAAAACTTCCTTTGATTTCACTGTCAATCATTAGGCCAGCTTCTGACAGTTGCCCACAAGATATTCTGCTTTCCTGAAGTGCTTTTTCTTATTCTGTGCAATGCTGAAGAAGGCTGAGAATCAGGGGGCATCGTTGCAAACCATTCTGATTCCTGACACCTAAACAAGGGAGTCTGAGTGTCCCTGGGAACTTCCCCAGCTCCCTGTAGGCGATACACCATCTTCTGCGCATCCAGGATCGGGGATGGCTCTAGCTGTAACACCTTCACTCAACTCTTACCGTGTTCTGTCTCTCAGAGTAAAAAAAATTAATTTCCTCTCTTTTCTTCTTTTGTCCTTTTTAATAGGTAGAGGACGAAAGGTAAGATTTCCTTTACAATTTTTTAAAAATGTATTACAACTGTTAAAAGAATCTCTTGCATCTCCTTGGAGCACTTCACAGAAATTAAATGTAAGCTCTGTTAAAAACACTTAATTCTTTCCTCTTGGTCTTCCTTAGTGGCTAGGGAGATTGTGGTCCACATGGGAAAAATGCTGGGATGCAGGCAAAAATCCTGGTCTTAATATAGAGAATCCCTTGACTGAAAATCCCTGCTGTCTACATAAAAGGAATTCCAGTTTGAATAGTTTGGTTGTTCCGTCTCTAGCAGTGCCACAAAATGAGGAAAGGGACGACTAGGTCCTTAGAAGCCAAACTATTAAAACTTGCAGCTTGTTTGCCGCTGAGACTTAGCTGCCCAATGTGCAGTAGGTCTGCTGGAATTGTTAAAACTTTGTGCAGGAGGCGTGTCTGTATTGTGGTGCAAGGCATTACTGCACCTTGTCTGGCTGTCCTTGTGTTAGCTTTGACCTCGTTCCGTATCAACCACAAGAGAGCTGTTGCCCGTAGGCTGGAGCAGCCACTGAGGTATGAGACACAGCTGGTACGTCGGCTTTGCAGCCTGTCTTGCGTACGGCTGCACCTGAAGTCGGGTGTATTTACAGGAGCCTAGGTGACACCTGTGACTGCTAGGCAAACTTTACCCAAAAGTACTCTGTCTTCTAGCTGGTACCCCATGGCATTGACGTGATGAGCTCCAATGCAAAGTTATACTTACAAATTCAAGTTTTAAAAAATGTCTTACACTGCTCTTTGATCTAGTATTTTAGTAAGAATTTTGGTTTTCTTACATTTGCTGTTGTATTTCATTATTTCATATACTTGACCATGAACAACTGGGGTTTTGTATAAATCACTGGAGGATTGCACGAATACAAAAATACGCCTCAGCCGTATTTAAATGTATGAAACCACGCTGAAAACAGTTTTTTGGCATCCTTTCTACTTTCACTGTGGTAATAATTCAGGCCGCCCAAGGCAGCTTGCATAACATCATGGCCATGTTGGAGTCAACACTAAGTCAAACACTGGCAACCGTCACCCAAGTGCTTGTGAAGGTCCTTTACCATGGGAGGCTCTGCAGGAGGCGGGTCTGCTGGAGCCTGAGTGTTCAACGGGAACGCTTGGCCCAGGCCCTGATGGAGAACGAGGGTGATGGGTTCTTGCACAGAGCCACACTTCTGTGGGCAGCGTCTCTCGTAGCATGCAATTAAACAAAGAGAAGATCTATTCTTACAAAAGAAATTGAAATACGTTCTGATAAATGAGCTTCTAAGATTGTAAGCGGCTACAAGAAATAATAGAAATACTTTTTAGATGATCAAGTATATACACTCACTAAAACCGCGTAGCTCTCTGTGCAGAGGTAGTTTATGGAAATAAATGGACTGTAACCAGCTTACTATTACTTGATAAACAAGGCAGGAAATTTTTTATCTTTACAAAGTCCTCTTTTTTTCCTTAATAAAACGGTTACGACCAATAGGTCTAAACCCAGTTATTTTATGCAACATGTAATCATTGTCAACACATTCAGCTCCAAGAAAATTCAATTGGCAAATGCTGTGTCCTTCACTCTGAAGCTATGTGACACCATTTTGTATTCTGTCCCTACGCTGCAGGTGGACATGCAGGTTTTTTATGTCCATAAATTTAAGGATATGAATTTTAATTTAATACCTTGAAGAAATGGAGTCTGAATGCTGCTCTGGGCTCTGCATTTCATATGAATCAAATAATCCAATAACAGAACTATAACATGTTTTCTAGTACTTAAATATCATGGTGATTTTTTAGTTTGACTCTTCTTTCAGCCAGTGTGTTATGCAGTTGGAGAAGGTGTTAATTTATAGCCTTCATTTAATCAGTGTCCATAGTCATTAAAAATAGTGCGGATTAGCTATCGTAGGTACTTTAGTCTCAGTTGTATCCTTAGAGAAGTCTTAGCATTTGTCACAGTCACAGGGATGGTATTGATGAAACTGGTACTGTTAATTGTACTTTCACTTGTTTTCTGCCATCTGATGTTTTTGTATCTTTTTTCTACAGGGACAAAAAGGAGAACCTGGAATAGTGCCACCTGTAAGTGCATTTTTTCTTCATTTATCAGCACCCCCTAGAACATTTTAGTGCTTTAAAGCAGAATTGCAGTAATTAAGGAAATACAAAAAAAAATGTACAGCCTAGGAATGAAAGGAATGGAATTAATTATGCTATTTCACATATCTAACATTAGAAATTCCTGTCAATTGCAGTTTGGGAAAAAATCTTATTGAGTTAAATCTGTCATAATCTTTATTTTTATAGTTAGAATTTTGTGGAGCTATATTGTAAATTAGTATTTGGAAAGTGTAGAGACACTTGAGAAAACTGGTGAAATAGATTATCACTTTCTATCTTTATTATTCCTTTCTGGCATGAAGACAAACAAATTAAAAAAATCGATAGTTGAGCCTAAATCATTGTAATTCACTTGCTTATTTCATCTTTTTTAGAATAACAATGATACTTCCAAGATTTTGCTCATATTGCTTATAAAAAGACTCCAAACTGGAAAGAGATAACCAGTGGAATTTCCGCCTCCCCCCCTCCCCCCCAACAAGCCTTACAACTTGCCTGGTGCTTTAATTTTCTCTCTTGCTATTTACTTTTCACTAATTTTCTCTGACAAATATAGCCATAACGTTGTGTGGTGACTTTAATTCATATTGCCTTCTTTAGGTTTCAGGAATACGAGGCCGTCCGGGACCAGCCGTGAGTATTTTTTGATCTTCTGTTTCTCTGATGATAGCATTTTCCACTTTCTGCCATTTCTGTTTTGTATCGTGAGGATGATACGAAGGAGGACTCTTCCGTGCCTGCAGTGCGTATTGTCTGCAAAGCCGCTGGATTTGAGGAGGCAACAAGATTATGGGATTTTTTACTAGTCTCAGGTCTAGCCCATGCCCGAAGTGAATGGATGCATGCTTGTAGTACATGCACGTCTGAGGAGCTTTCTGCGAGGTCGATGCCGGGGAATGCTTTTCTAGCAGGGATCTAGCAGGAGTAGAAGGAGATGCAGTATGCTCCCCGGCTGCGGCTAAGCAGAGACTACTAGCAGGAAGGGTGTCTCAAACCTGTACATCTCTGCATTAAGAGCCTCCAGCATTCAGAAAGCCTTTGCTAAATTAACCTGTGGAGCACATGAGAGGTGAAACTGTTTTGTAGATCTCTGCAGCCTGATTCTACTCCCTTCAGGCAATGTACAATTGAGAAGAAATATTGAATACTTGGTGACTGTAGCTGTTTTCTTTATGATCATGTGAAAAAAAAAAAAAACACAAATTAATTTTCAAATAAGCATTGCATTTCATATTTTCAGAGCTTTATTAATAGTTAGCTAGTTTAAAATGTACTTAATATTTCTAATCTTTCTTTTAGGGACCTCCAGGCTCACAAGGACCACGAGGAGAACGAGGACCAAAGGGAAGACCTGTAAGTTATTAAATATCTCAGAAATCAAGTACTGGACTAACCTCAAAAGGTTAGATGGCTTTAAACTGTCTCCATGTGTTTTAGAGTTACCAGAAATTTCCTCATATTTTCCAAGGATCAGGTAACAAACAGAAAAATATTTCTATCTCACCATTCCCTGGGTAGATTGAAACCTGAATGTTTTGAGATAATTGACAGAGGTTGAGTAGTATTTCCACTAAAAGCCATACTTTCTCAAAAGCTACCCAAAGTAGTGTCTGAGAGTACGGCTTTCTCCAGAATTTAAAAAAAAAAAAAACAGAACAACAAAACTGGAACATCACATTCGCCTGTTTAAGAACTCCCTGACTTTTTGCTGGTTACTAACTGTGCACCAGAAGGAGTGTGAGCTGTGGGGCCCAGAGTATTTCAGGAATGGCAAAGCTCAGGAAATTAGCAGGAGTTAATATGTGACTACCTATGTTGGTATGCTGGTGAATAATATAATCAAGATTGCTCAGTGGAAATAAAGACTGCATAAGGGAATTTCAGTGTTCGTATGTGGAGAACCACAGAAAGGCCAAAAGGGAGTGCTGAAAATACCAAAGACGACACGTTCCTGTTGAAAAAGCTAGGTCAAGGAGCAGAAGCTGCTAAAAGCAGATTTTAAAGAGTTGTATCATTGTAATTTCTATGTGGATATTTTCCTATCCCTCAAGAGAGCAAGCCAATACTGAGTTTAGGCGTAGGCCTAAAACTGACTCCTTTCTGCCGTTCCTCCAGCGCGTGCCTGTTGTCCATAGATGGTAACGACACTTCTGAAGCGGCGCGTAGCCGCTTTGAGCTGGGTGCCAAGCCGCTGCTGCTCTCTCGATCACCATAAGACGTTTGTCTGATGAATGAGTATCAAGATGCTTAAAAGAATTCTGGAAGTAACTGTGAAATCTTGTGGTGCGCAGAGGAATCTTGTTTATAGAGACGTCTGAAGTGCTTTCCTAATGTGCAGTATTATCAATGAGACGCTAAATAATTTCTGATTCTGTGCCATGCATCCCTTATATGTCTCTTCAGAGTGGTGGCTAGAAGCACCTAAAATACCAAAAGGCTGTAAATAGTTTTGAGTTCCTTTGACACAGGTTATTGTACTGCTTTCAAGGAATATCAAGGGATTAGGAACCAGTCCTTTGAAAATGTTACGTCGAAGGTTGTGGTGAGCTGTGTGTATGTCAGAGCTACGTAGGTCTGAGACCAAAGAGCACTGCTTTAGTTACAGAGTGACTGCTAGTGCAGGATTTTTTATTTATACTTACGGGAAAAAAAAGTTAGCTCACACCTGCAGTTTATATTATGAAAACCTCTCTGCACACTGTTTGCAATTTGTTGAAAATACCTCATGGAGCAGGTAACCTTGTACAGACACCCTTTATAAAATTAGTCTGGGTAAATACATTACTGACTGGTGCTATTACAAAACCACTAAGCACATTTCCAAGCCTTTTGTTTGTTGCTTTGGATTTTTTAATTTGTTCTTTCTATGGGCTCCTACTGACCCTACTGAGAAGGAACTCAACCTTGCTATGGATCTCTGCCTTTTACAAAAGCAGGACCCTGGGATCTAAAGTGAATTATGTATTATATATGTATTAGCGTATTTTTTACTTCAAGTTCTTTGTTAGTGTAACAATGAGAGAGAAACGGCTAGGGAATACTATGTTTGCATTTGCAAAATGCGTTTAGGGAGGGGGAGTTTCAGAGCATGATACAATTTCAGGTGTTTATAAATAATCATTTGAAGACAGAAAATAAGCTGGAGCATCCTCAGAACCATTGATATATTTTGTTTCAATATGGATTTACACACCATGATCTGCTTTTTCTTTTATTCCCTGACAGGCAAAACCTGTCATAGTTTCCGAACAGCAGCCGCAATGGGCCAGTTGCGTGAGTCGGTTGCGTGTTTAAACGGTGCCACCTCGTGGCCTCTCTCAGAATTTTTTTCCTTTTTTTTTAAACCTTACTGTCCCTGAGCTGGTGAAAGAAAATGAAAAAGCTTTTTTTCAGATACATATAAATAGATAAATAATATAAGATAAATAGAAGTATAATCAAGATTTTATTAAAAAACCCCCCAACATTGGTTTGGTGACTAAAAAGCAGGTCCTTTTCTAAAAAGAAACGAAAAAAAAACCTTTTTCTGTGTCAGATTTTGTTAAGGTGTCTCGGTTTGGATATTGAAAATCAGTAGTCGTTGTATTAATGCTTGCTTAATTCTTTATAGGCAACTGTTTTTTTCTCTAATGCTTAGCTTTGTTTTCTTTTTATTTTGAGAACAAACGAAAGATGATAACTCATTCTTTTCCTGTGTTGGACAGTATACATTTTTAGGTTTGGCAGTGTGTACTTCTATTTATAATAGAAACATTAAATAATAAATTTTTCTGCTAGAACCTTCTGCTTCCATCCAACATGCACAAACCTTCTCATTTGTTTCAGAATAGCATCTATTCACAACTCATTCTGCGAGTAGGGGAGTCTGTGTACGTGTATGTCTGATAAGAAAAAGATTTTCCCCTGATTGCTAGGCTTATAGGAATTTCAGACCATAAAGATAGATGGAGAATTAAGAGAACGAGCTCATTCACTGGGATTTTCCAGGAATCCTGTTGTCAATTCTATCCCAGTGTAGCCCTTTCCCAAGGGAATGCTTTTTCTTTAACATGCGAACCGTACTCGTTCAAACCATACCAGTTCAGACACAAATTCCACTGAAATGTGTCGCAGACTGCAAGGAAACACAGTCCTTCATCTCGTGGCAATACAAGCATTCTGTCTGATTATAATTGTGTTTGTAAAGATGACTCACTGAGCCAGGCTTCCAAAGTTTTATGTTTAAGGATCCTTAAAGTAGAAGAGCTCGTTATTCAGTATAAAATTTTTCCTTGCCATAGTCAAGCATTTTTCTCCTAATGAAGGAAGTAGTAGTGACAAGCACTTTAAAGTCTGTGTTTGTGGTTGAAGTGTATCTTTATTGGCCCTGCTGCTATTGATTTTGTTCCACTAATGTTTTATTAGCTGCTTCTTTATTTAATTTTAGTTCTGACACACGATAAGATGAATGCAGCTTAGGAATCAGAAGTGGGTGATCAAAATGGGAGCAATGGGATGGCCTCCCAGACTATTCTGCAAATACTAGCACGAGATAACATCGACGCCAGGGAGTTACTCTGCATTTTTGGCAGTGTTGAGAATTCAGCAATAGCATGAGCTGTCTAAACCATTCATGATGTCAGGAGGCTGTAAAAATCCAGCCTTACGCTGGAGTTTCCTAAGCATGTGCATGTATGTACACTAGTCTGAGTTACCTGTGTTTTAGAAGTAAATTCTTGATGTTCTATATTGTGTGCAAAGCCAAATAGTTTTTCAGGAATAGTATACTCTAGCATGGAATGATAGGAAACCTGAGTTTCTAAAAGAGCCTGTGAGAGAAATTACTGCAGTTTACTTGTATGTTGGATTTGTGACTAATTTTAGCCAGTGCTTCTGATCTGAAGGTAGGAACAGCTCTTGGGGGATGTTGTTTGTTTGAAGATCTTTCTGTAGAAATACAGATTTATCAAAACGAGACAGTTGTTTGCCAGTTGCAATGATTTTAATGAATACCTTTGCCCACTGTTGGCATTTCTGATTTTGTTGCTAGGGTCCTCGGGGTCCTCAGGGGATTGACGGTGAACCTGGTATCCCTGGCCAGCCTGGTGACCCTGGTCCTCCAGGGCATCCTACCCACCCAGGACCAGATGGACTAAGCAGGGTAAGTTTTACACTTGCTTTAGTAGAAAGTGAAATGAGTGTTGGGCCAGATCCTCATGATACAAAGAGTAACTCCTCTTTTCTTCAGTGAACGTGGAATGCTGTGCCCACAGTTCTTGTCTCTCAGTCATGAGGGACAGCAGCTAGCGGCAGTGCAAGTTCTGCCAAAAATTGGGGCAAGTTGAACGTGAGAAACCTTGGAAAGGGCACACGTTTCGCACTGGGTTTTAGTACGTAGGAAAGTCAAGGTGCCCAAATCTAAAACCCTCAGTAGGGTTCTGTTACTTCCACCTGATTTAAACCCAAGGGATCTGGGCAATAGTACAGGGAAACTGGTGTACCAAATTAGGAATACAGAAAATAAAAAAATAAGATGAGTTATAAATAACAGAATAACTAATGAGAGAAATTCAAATGTGGTTAATTATACTTCTTGCTGGAATTGTTTAGACCAACACTGAGAAGATTAAGTAAGGGATTGTTTGTGAAAAGCAGTGCTCACCAGCCATAGATACAGGCAGGGTGTTCTGCAAGACTTCCCCCCCCCTCCCCCCCAGTTCTATGGAACTCTAATTATGATTGATAATGAAGTACATATTTGAATTTCTCAGGTATATTCAGTTACACATTTATTGCCATTTGGAAGATATCTGTTTTGATTTCTCACTCAGGAACGTTGCTCCTGCAACGTTACTGAAAACAATGGGATTATATTGACAATAAGCTGAAATATTCAGGCCAACGGCTTGCAAGTTTGGGCAGCATTTCTTGACTTAACCACCTTTCCAAATAGTCCTAATCCAGCAGATTCAGCCCAAGTAAGTATCTTCAGCGCAGAGGAATCCCTTAGAATCACAGAAGCACCAGGATGGGTGTTAGACCACCATCCTTCATAGATTTCCACAGAAAATACCAAAGAATAGGTGTGGCCAGAGATCTGAGACATTTTTGGTTTATATTCCTGTCTCTGAAGTTAGGCAATCTCCAGCCTTGTGGAAAATGTGTTTGGGGACCAATCTGATGCAGAACAAACTGTAAATCTTAGAAGACTTGAATGCACATTTGTGCTGTTGCTCCTTCTCAGCCACTGTAAGCTCTGGCCTGCCACCAGTGAGGGTCTGGCTCTGAACGAAGCGAAATAAAACTGTTGGTTTGAACAGAAGAAGGAGGGCACTGAAGGTTCTCCCTGCTCTAACTCATTTGTCTCTGTGAATTGGCCTGAACAGCAGTGGCCTTCAACTTTGCTGGGTAAGGGCAACATGCTTAAAAAATTCTAATTTGCAATCATAAAATCAGCTACATTTCCATTTACCTTAAGATATTTCTGAACTTGAAGCACAGTAAGTGAAAACAAAAGAAAGGCTTAGAAGACATGAAGGAATATTGCAGGTGAAGTTTAGGGGTGATTTAAATTTGAAGGTAGCGAAAGAAATCCAATTAATTTTATGGGAGGCTTTACTCTTTTTAAGTAATTTTCCCATTTGTTTAATATTAAAGTGGAGGTAGAGTCAGAATAGTGAGCAGACAATACGATGCATTCGACCGGTCTTTGAAGCCTTAAACCACCTTAAATTTACAGGAAAGACAACTTTTATTTTAATGATTAAAACAAGAATTTCGTTGTTAGCGCTGCAAAGCCCATGTAAATAATGAAGGTACGGTTACATGGATTTTTGTCTTATGAACCATCAAAATGACTGACAGCTAAAATCCCATCTTATTTTTTCAGCCATTTTCAGCTCAGATGGCAGGACTGGATGAGAAATCTGGACTTGGTAGTCAGATGGGAATGATGCCTGGTGCAGTGGTAAGACCAGATTAGCCCTGTACGTAGAACAGGGTGGAAGTGGAGTGTGTGTGCAAAATCCCAAAGGGGAATTCATCCTCTTCAACTTCCTATGCCTCTAGAACCTAGACGTACAGTATGTTCTAGTGCAGTTTTGCACAGTACCTGGAAAAAAGTGAAAAAATACTCTTCTGTTAAAGTGAAAGCTTTTTTTCCCCACCTCTAGCCTTCTTGTTGTCTTCCTTGCCTCCTTCTGAAATATGGCAGCTACCAACAGTAAGGTACAGGAAAAAAACCAGCTCCTGATTTTCTCATATCTTGAGTCACTGCAGAGTAACTGAAAAGTGTCAGGTATAACGCAAAGCAGAATAAACAAATACGTAACTTTGAAGGCTTCTTTTCACATTGTGACATCAAAGATAGTTATTTTTGGTAGTATTTTAAAAAATTATTCCTGAAACCAGCTGTTAACTGAAAGCTGTGCTTTGTTATTTTAAGACAGACATTCTACTTCTCCACAGGGTCCAGTTTTATCATTGGCATCTCTCACTGTTTAGCTTTGCCCTTCACTTTTAGTGCACTGGGGACTTAATGGTAACGCTGAAATTTTTTACCATCTGTGAAAGCTGTTTCACCACCCTAAGCTGTCTCTGCTAGAACTCTTGGGGTTGTTTTTGGATATTATCTCTTTTCACTACATGTATTTATCACATTGTGATATCTTGAAGATACTGTTACCCTCTTTGCTGTTATTTTTAACCTGCATTCTTAAGGAAACCATCCTTTGATTGTACTGTCCATGAGTTTGCCTGCTTAAATCTTATCCCTCCAAGTCTCCACTAGTAACCTTCAAACTCAGTTTCAATACAGTTTGAAACGTTCTAAAGATAATCTGATGTTTTGTGGTGATTTCTTCAAAGAACTTTCCTTTTTTATGAATGTCTCTCTTCCGTGAATTTTCTGTGCGCCCATACAATGATTTGTTCCAGAAATCTGTCCTACTTACTTGGTTGCCCTCCATCATTTTGCTTAATCCTTTCACTCAATTGTCTTGAGACTTTGCATCTTTTGTACTGCCTCTTCTTTTGTCATTCTCAAATATGATTCGTTTTAATATTAACATCTCTTCTAAGCTATTTTTTCAATATCTAGGTCTCTTGAAGGCCTTACACAAAGTCTATTAAAGTCAGTTGGCACTCACTTACTATCTTTGGATTGATTCATCATGTTCTGTGATATGCTTTTTTCCTTTCCTTGTAAACTGAGTAACTGACAGAACCATTGTTTTTTGTTTTGTTTTTAAAGTTGATCAGAATTTTTAAATGGCCTATTACTAACTCGTCTACATTTGCTTCGTAAAAATTATTAAAATTTAATGAATTTTGTGTAAAAGACTTAAATCTTGAACCTCTGTCAAAATGCAAGTTATTGTCTGCTATATGTATTGCTAGAAGCAAGAGAATTACTTTCAGACAAGATTATGTTTACTTCATGGTATAAGTTACAATTAAGCACGAGATTTTTCCTAAAAATCCCATGAAACTTTTTAAGGGGAAATCTGAATTTTCTGTAACAAGCCACAACCATTTGGAAGCTGTTTTAGTGGTTTGTATGATTCATGAAAATATGTCCTTCCATTGCCGCTTGTTGCTGCTCACAGCTGAGAACAGCAGCATGAATTTATTTTGTCATTGATTCCATTATGAGATTAATCTGAGTAATGAGAGTCCCTTCAAGGGAAGCCTATTCCCCCCAACTCCATTCTGTTATTACATTTTTTTCGGTGGAGGCAGGCAACCTGGTTATTCTGAGTGATTCCAGAGACTGTGAGGTTCCAGAAAGCAACCAACCCCATATTTTCAGCTGCTAATGAATTTACACTGCTGTGGCTTTTTGAGTTTGAAGATTTCCATTCTATGTACTTTTGTATTTCATAACATCGGTCTCCCGAGTAAAAGCCTTTCCGGGGGTTTGACCATAGAAACGTTATCTTGGAGGTCACTATCAAGCCATTTTGCTGTCTTTGTAGGATGAATGTTACTTGCGGAAGGGTGTTTTTAAGTGTGTAACAAGTTATGTTTTTGATAGGGTCCAGTGGGTCCCAGAGGTCCTCAAGGTCTCCAGGGAAAACAAGTAAGTACTTCACCTCAGGGGATTTGAGATAATTGGCCAGAGATGAAGGCAAAGCACATAGTAACTGGTGTGTGTGTGCACCTCTGAGGTAATGTCCATCTTCAATGATGCAAGGATGCATCTTCACCTAGAGGTGAATCTAAACTTACTGCTCTCAAGAGCTCCGCTCCATATGTACTCTCTACCCAAAAATTAACTCAGAAAGAACAATTTATTAGACCTTTAACAAGGTTTTAGCCGAACACACATTTCTTTAATGAGAGAACAGCAATGAAAACGGTGACTGTTCTGGTTTCAGTATTGGCATGGTGTTAAGTTTCCAGTGGGGTTTGTATATGGCACAGGACTTACCCAAAGCTTAAGGGATTTTAGTATCCAACTTCCACTCATTTTGCAATGTGAGCTGGTTCTGAATTAAAATCCAGACTGTCCCATGGGCTGTGATTTTCCTGATCATGGATTTTAATTTATATTCTTATAGTTTTACTCTTTGGAATTTGTAACTGTATTCATCTTTGGTTAATTTTAGGGTGGTGCTGGTCCTACAGGCCCACCTGGTGAACCTGGGGATCCAGGACCTATGGTAAGACCAATAAATACAAACATTTCTACAATAAAATTGCAAACAATGTATTATACCTCCTTACTTCGGGACAGATTTTTTTGTGTGTGTGTGTTCTCTCAGCCGAAGCTATTAAGTAACTTAAGTCAAGAGTTGTGGTGTTCAAAGCATGTAGTCCTGAATCAGTGAATTTGAATTGTTTTGAACATGCATAATAATGATTGTAGTATAAACAATCATTATTACTTTTCCAGCACAGACCTGAGGATGGTTAAGCACTGGTTAAACCATACCTGATAGTGCACCTTACACAAAGGATGATGAGAATATTTATTTTTTGGAGGCGATAAAATGATTCAAAAATAAAAGCAAGAGCCAGAGATTTGGAACAACAACTGTGGTTTTTAATGTATTTTTTTTCTCCTAAAGAATCCATCCCATATTTTTATATAACATAATGCAGGTTTCTTAGGGGCAGGATGGTTAGAAAGAGCACTACAAAATTAAGCAAGTGTGCTTAGGCATAAAATCATCCTTTTCCTACATCTGTTTTTATAAAACCAGACTGAAATGGAGCAAATAGATATTTTAGTGATGGCTAAACTGACTTCTCAACAAATATATTTATTTCTTAGGGTCCAGTTGGTTCTCGTGGACCAGAGGGACCTCCAGGCAAACCTGGTGAAGATGTAAGTTTGTTACTCTCTGTATCTTGTTTTATTTTTAATAAAACAAATATTGGCATCTTTGAGACAGTGACTAACCAGCAGATGTGCCTGTACTTTTATCTATTTACTTTTCTTTGTAATCATACTCCTCATTAAGTGCAGTGTCATAACTATAAATCTTAGTAACCCTTTTCAAAACCCTCCTATCTTTTCCTTACCTGTCACCATCATACCTAAGGTTTAAGCACTGGCTCTTTATTATTTCTTGCCTCAGCCAGTTCTTCAACAGAGGTGTCTTTCTTGAAATCAAATGTAATAATATACCACGGTTATGAGGGGGCAGTTGGAGGCGTCTCCTCCCTTTGGGATCGCATGATGAGTTGGAAGAACTGTAATGATAACATTCACCTGGATCTGGACAATAAAATTTTTTAACTTCTTAACAATTTATTATTTTCATAATTGATTTTATAACTCTATCCATGCATGTACACATTTATGTAGGATGTATGTATTATACTTGTGGCATAAGTGTATATGTACTGCACAACAATAGCCTAAGAATTTACAGGTAGACGTATATTATTTGTTTGCAAAGCATGCTAAATCCATCTGAATTATCATTTATAACTTGGAAATGAGTTGAAAACTGCAGATGCTGGGTATTTTAGTATAAAAATTACCATAGCTTGTGTAACAGCTGCTTTCTCATTAAACTGTACAAAGAGTATAAGAATCTTTGGAAACAGTTAACTCTCAGTGCAGTGAAGCCAAATCTTGATACTGCTCTAAGAACTTCCTCCACTTCCAATGTATGTATGGCTTTCTTTAATTGCATTTGTGAAACGCTTTACCTTCTCTCTGTCCGGAAACTATTTTTCTGTAGCCTTTCATATTCCTGCAGCCCAGAGTCCTGGATGTATTTGAACTGATTGATGCATATAAAGGAATGTTTGGTTGTGACTCTGGAGGACTTTGAATAATCTTCAAAACATTCTTATTTGGTTCTACCATATTTTCTTTCCTATGGCATGACATAGAAAATAGTCACTGACCTAGAATGAAATTATACATGTTTTAAAACATTCGAAGAGAAGGAGAAGTAACAAGCTACAATGCAGGCAGTTTTAGATTGCTGTTCCTATGGAAAATTAAAGTAATTTGATTCTCTGCATGAGGATGACAAGAGGTTGCCTCATTAATTCACAAGAAAACTACGTTGCAGTGCCATCTTGTGATGCTGAGATGAATTTTGGACTCGGTCTTCAGTTCCCACAATTCTTTGTTAAAAACCCTTTTTAAGTTAATGTGTCTCATGCATATTGCTAGTCATGTGTGCGGTTGTTTTACATCACTGAAATTGTTACAGTAAAGAGAAGATATATAATACTGATGGGAATGTCCTCATTTGTTTGAATGGAAGAATGATAAGAGAAGTTGATTTTCACATTTGCTATTTTCATGTGTTCCTTTTTTTTTCTTTCCTTAGGGTGAACCTGGTAGACCAGGACAATCCGGTGAGACTGGATTTCCAGGATCTCCGGTAAGAGCATGGTTATTTACATTTTAGCAAAAATAATCATACTTATGTCATCACTATCTCTTTTAATGAGTGCAAAGCTCTGCCATTCAATTTCTGAAGTACTTGTGTTAGTTTACTCGTATGATCCAGATCAGTGTGAAAGCTCAGAACCAAACAGGTGATTCAAAAGTCCTTGAGTTAATCCCGTGAGTCATTTCGTGGGTGCATGTTTCAACTGCTTCATAGATGAAATATGCATAAAACAGATGACAGTATGTACACGTTGTCCTCCATTTCCCAGTATTTCACACGGTCATTCGCAAACATGTGAGGAAGTGCTCAGAGACTATAAAATGATGTCGGGTTGGGGTGGCACTGTTCACCTTTATAACAATCAGTCTGAAGGCAGGGGAAGAGGGGATTGTATCGTAGATGTATATAATTTATTTTTATATATATTTTCAATATGCAAATGTGGTTAAAGGATTTCCAAATAACATCTACTTGTACTGCAGAGGATACCTGTCATGGTTTACTCTAGAAATAAAAGAAAACAGGTATATCTGATGATGTCATTTTATCATCTTATATACTTTTGGCCCATATTAAGAGTTATACCTTCATTAGTCAAGTTTCTGTACCTGGAAGGGAGCTGTAGTGTGGCTGAAAAGGGGACAGATAAATCCTAGAACTGAAGCCACCTGATACACATCATCTCTTAAGATGCCTCCTTTTCTTTTTAAGTGTCCAGTTCTTGCCTGGCAATTTTATTAGCAACAGGAGATATGATCTCTTGGAGAGAGAAATGGTTTTTTTAACAAGGCAGTGTTGTTTCCTAGGCTTTCTTCCTAAGTTTTATGGATCAAAGACAATGTTTGGTAAGCTGCTTGAGGCAAACGTAGTCTGTGGAGTATTGTTCTGTTCAGATCAAGCTGTTTTACTCAATAAAAACATCCTTTAGAAGACTTTGTAATGAAGGAAAGAAATACTGCAACTGCACATACACACAAAAAACCTCATTAAGAGTGTGCTGCAATTGCATAGCACTGTAGAGAACCCCACTGAATACCCTGATAGTTTATCAGAGAAGCGTGCCATGTCTTGATCAATGACAAGGCCCATTAGACTGCTATGGAGATACCCGATGGCTGTTTCCCCTTGCACATGATTTGCCTCCTTGCCATGTGACTTGTCCCATGTGCGTGCTTCATCATTTGATTGCCCTGGTTGTATAAGCTGATATACGTACACCACTAAGCACAGGCCAAATAAATAGTTTTTATGGGCTACATACAGTCTAAACAAGCATAATTTATACAATTTCAAATTTACATGCAAGAACTTGTATGACAACAGACATCATCCTTCACTGAGAAACTCACTGAGTATAAATAATTTCAAGCGATCTAATATATTAATTTCAGAAATTTCATACCTTTATAAAGTAATTCTCCCTTTAGGAGTCCGCAGACTCTGGAGTAATTTCCCACTGAACTTTATGATCAAACATTATCCATATAATTGACTATGGGAAGACAAAGACCTTTCTTACGTTCCTTGATGCTAACAAGGAAACAGCTTGTCTGTATGTCAAGTTCTCCTCTCCAATGCTGAGATCTCAGATGTTCTTTTTCACTCCTCTGAATATCAGTGTTCATTTTCTATAATATATCTTCATGATTTTTTCTATGCTGAAAGGTATGAACTGTAATCGTTTTGAGGACTTTGTTCAGAGGTACCATAAGGAAGAAATGATATGTTTAAACAGTTTGCTTGAATTGTTATCTGAGAGTATGAAGGTGTTAATGTGATTTCCATTATAAATTCATGTGACCAATATTCTAACACGAGGTACGTAGGTCCCTTCCATTACTTAGGCTTTCCTGAAAGAGAAATCGGGAAACTTGGTAGGAAACTAAGTGCAAGACAACTCTGGTTTAATTGTTAAATGTGTTTTAATAGCAGTTGTTTATCATGCTACTTGACTGACATATTCTGAAATAACGTGTACAGTTTGCAGTTTGGTCTCAGTTTCTATTTTATTTTGAATGATAGCTCTGAGTTTTGATCTCTGTTTAATTAAGGTTTCTTCATATTAAGCTTCAAAACTTGATCTACCACTAGTCATTACTTCTACTTGAGGTTTGATCATACACCGACATAAACAATAAAGATTTTAACATCAGTAAAAATGTAAATAATGCCGAGACTGTCTAACTTCATAGCATGTTATGCTGTATCATCTGTGACCCGCTCAAATGCTGTATTATGTCACCAAGATGAAGGGGTGTTAGGAGTATTAGTACTAATGCTGCTACCCTCTTCCCTGTTAGCAGCATTATGGCTAGGTTTGTCTGCAGAAATAAGGATTTTATTTGTTTTTTCTTTTTCCTACTTAGGGGCCTCGAGGCTTTCCTGGTGCTCCTGGTCTCCCAGGTCTCAAGGGTCACAGGGTAAGAAACAAGATTTTCCCTCTCCTTATAGATGATGGTTCCAGGCAGTTTCAGTATAAAGGTACTCAACTTCTTTTGTATTAGTGGTGAATTTGACTACACTTTAGTCCTGCCAATTGCAGCAGAATCACTGGCATTTGAGAGAAAGAGGGCCTTGCAGAAAATCAACACTATTCCCCTTTAAGCTGACCTCTGCATTATATTCTCTAGTGCTTTCTCCACTGTATTTTCCAATGATCTGGGAATCTGGAAGGAGCTTGCATGAGCCCTGCCAAGCTTCAGGAGGCACAAACCTGACAGTTCTCTCACTTTGTTGGCAAGTCTTGCATTAGGGTGGGGAACTTGAGAGGTGGATATGTTTGCAACATGGAGTGATTACAAATAACCAAGTTTTCTGGCCAGAATTTTACTTCTGGGAGGAATAAGTAGGTTTCCTATGGCTCAGAGCCTTCTCCTTGTTGTTTTAGGACTTTTTAAAAATGTTCTTGTTTTAAAAAGGAAAGCAAATCCAAGGAAATGTAGCTTGTACAAATGGTTTCCATTTAGGAAATGTTTAAAAACTTTATTCCATCTGGTTTTTTTCTTCTTTTTTTTTTTTCCTTTCTTGCTCTTGCCACCTCAAATCCATTCTTAACACTTTAGTATCAAGTTATTTTAACAATAATAGTAGGAATGCTCTTTGTGTATACATATATAAATATAATTTCTTGATATTTTTATAACTCTTACAGGGATTGAAAGGACTTGACGGTCCAAAAGGTGAAATTGGAGCAGCTGGAGCAAAGGTATTTTCATGGCCCAAAGAACTAAATGCTTAAGCGTGTTTTCTGTAATGCCAAAATAATGAAAGATAGTAGATCTTTTGAATGCAGCTTTGTACCCTCTCGTGTCAGTGCTACTTGTATGGAGTGGAGACGCTATGTGGAATTGTCCATTTTTACTGTGTGTTTGATCCATATAAATTGCTATACAATGACATGTCTGGGCTTTATACAGGAAGAGAGGTCAACAGTGCCAGTCACCATTTCAGCTGGGGCTCAGATTTAGGCCTGTAAGGTATCACTGGGTGAATTCACTGTGGTCTGTCTGTCACACCTATGTAATACCGAAGACAACAAAGTCTGTTAACAAAGAGCCCATACACATCTTGCAATTTTCCACTTGGCCAGTTTGTGGTTCTTGTTGGCTTTATGTGACCAAGCTGAGAGAGGAAAAAAAGTTTTCTAACTTTTTTTATATAATATACTAAACTAAACTAAACTAAACTAAAGCAATGCATAACGGAAACCTGACTCTCCTCTTTTGGATTACCATACTAGAGATTGGCTAAAAGAAACAGGCATTGGAGAGGAGAGAGAATATATTTTATCAGACTGACTATTTTTCACCTAACAAGTTTATTCTCTTTTTTTTTGACCCTCGCTGGTACTGCAGCACCCTTACAGCTTCAGCTCAAAGCAGTGGTAACAGAAGTTAGCCAGCTGGAGACAATCCTTTCAAGATGGATTAAAAGTTATTTTAAAAGAGCATAGAACACTTTTTTCCAGGCTTTTCCGCATTGATCAGTGCTGATGCTGAAACATTTTTGGCCTAGTATAGGCAGTAATCACAGGTGGGACAGAACTATTCCTTTAGGTTAAGAACATAGTAAAGGAAGTGAATCTTCCAAAATCTAAATTTAAATGTGAAATCAGTAGTTAAAGAGAGTTTGTGTAGGAAAAGATTTCTTTCCTGAGATTGCCTACCACCTTCTGTGGAGGCAACAACTGCAGGAGACTTGGTGGAAACAGTGCAGTAGGTGGTGCGGGCTGTTAGCTGGAACAGGTGGGAGTTAAGTCTGCTTCACTGAGAATGTGTAAATACGGCATTTCCCATCAGCATGGGAAACAGTGCCCTTGATGCACAGGTGACTGTGCAAATCTGCCGCTCAGGTCTAACAGAAGCACGGACGACAGGGAGGAAACATGTAACTCCATTTTCCTCTAAACTGTTTTCTCTAATTGTGGCATTTCATTTCCATTTCTAGGGAGAATCCGGACCAACAGGTGCCATGGGTGCAACGGGTCCTCTAGTGAGTGTCATGTGCATTGGATATTGCAGAAGTGGCTTTAAGATTGTAAATGCTGTTGCCAATAGGAATTTTAAGGTTTTGATATCTGTACTTGATGTCATGAAGCTGAACTTTCTCTTAATTAAGGCTTTGTTTTCTATTACACTAACAGCAAATTTGGTCTACTATAAGCTGTTATCCTTTGCAATTCACAGCCATAGATAATAACGATAAATCAGAAGGCTGAACAGAAACTTGAATGTAGTTTTTGTGATTGTTTACCTGTTCCTGTAAGTGTAGGGTGACTAAATTTTTTTTACATGTTGATGCTTCATATGGAGTGATTTCCACACGAGAAAAACTGGTTTAGGTTGCTCTGAGGTAGAAATGGAATAATTAGGTCAGAAATGCACTAGCTAGGAAAACCATGGACAGAGGATTTTGGAGGTTATGGTGAGGATAAGCATGCATGACATGGAAGTGAAATGGAGAAACTTTTTCTCAGAGTAGTTTTCATTCAGATGTGGTTTTGGACAACTGAATACTTGTGAGCAGTGTAACATGCCAAAAATCAGCTCTCAGCAGTGCTTCTGGAAGTAAAGCACCCTTCTGATATCCGATAATGACATCTCTCTATGAAGCACTATCTTGTGTCATGCAGAATGTAATATCCCTGAAGTGGAACCTAGTTTGTGAATGAGACGTAGTAAATGAGATTGCATTATTGACCCTGGTGAGTATATACAGAATTTATTCTAATGTGTTTAAGAGTGGAAATACTGTTGGAACAGGAAAAGAGAAATTACAGTCTATTAAAATTCCACTGGGCAAGCCTGTGAGCTGCAAGGATTTATGTAAGCTGCTACTTCTTTCCTGCTATAGGACAAGATAAGCTACACCTGCAGGAGGAAAAAAAATAACTGGGTTCTGTAACTGTTGTTCGCATCATCTGTCCTTATCGTGCTTGTGGTCTCAGTGAACCTAATCATGTTCTTGTTAAAAGCAAATAAAGAAGACTGAGCATAAAATTGCTGAAGAGCAACGCAGTGCAAAACTTATTTGAACCAAAGGAAAAGTCAAGTATGTTAAAAAAAAAAAGGCTAAAAAGTAAAGAAAAAGAAGAAAAAAAAAAAAAGAGGGAGTGGCATATGTTCTCTCCACTATGGGGAGAAAAAAATCAAGTGAACTATGTTTTCCCCTTTTTGTTATTCTGCCACGATGAGCTCCTAAATAATGCACTTTTTATTCTTTCTTCAAGGGACCTAGAGGAATGCCAGGAGAAAGAGGTCGAATTGGACCACAGGGTGCCCCTGTAAGTAGGATCTTCCTTTTCTCTCCTTGTAATTCTTCCCTTGTTTTACTTAAATTTAAATCCCTGAGCCTAAAAGTATTTATTCATGTGACTGTTAGTCACTTCCGTGGTGAGTTCTGCTGCAGCTTGAGAAAGTTAGGGCTGAGCAGAGTTTTGTAGGGTGAGACCTTTACTATAACTTTCAAAAGTCAAAAACAGTTTCAAAAGGAGAATGCTAGCTGTAGGGTAATTTCTCATACCAGAGCTGCCCACGAGGCCAAATACCCTCACAACACTTTTTTCTGTGACACAAAAATGTCTTCTTTGTTTCTGTGAAATTTCTCTTGAGTGGCTATTTTCACCAAAAATTACTGAACAAGAAATAATATGTATTGATTTCGTCTGGAAAAAAGTTCAAAATGAAAGTTTAGACTTTCAATTTAAATTAAGTCTTATAATTTAATTCCAGGTAATAAAGCTGTCATCTTAAAAAGTATTTTGCTTTTCAGCAGAAAGAGGGATTAGCTGTGACATGAGATCGTATTTGAGTAGAAATTTCTTTCTGTTGCTTTACGTCCAGTGTCAAGTATTGTTTTTTCTGGCATTTCTCCCTATGACTTTTATGTGCTCCGTTTATGTTATGTGCTCCGTACAATGACACTGTCAAAATATTGGCCTCTCTGAAAATAGAGAAATCCATTAACTTAAAGGGGAGCATAATTTCTTCCAGAAGTTTTCCATGCCAGTGATTGGAGGGCTCTGCAATCCAGCATTTCTTTGATCTCTTTAGTATGTATGGCTGTTATCACAAATGCTAACAATAAAAAAATAAATAGATAAATTAGTTAGCGTTCTTATAAATATTCTGTCTTGTCTGTTTTCATGTCTAGGGTGGACGTGGCCAGCATGGTATGCCTGGGAAGCCAGGGCCAATGGTAAGTTTCTTTCTTAATCACCTATTTTTTTCACCTTATATTTCCCACTTGCCTTTTGACACTACCAAAAGAAGTGCAAAAAAATTCTTGGCAGTTGCTGGTAACAGTTCAGTGCAGCTGGAATTATCTGTAAGTGATTCCTAGTTCTGCTCATTTTAGCTTTAGGGCTGTCCTCTGAGAAATCATACTCTGCAGTTTACTTCATCTATAGGTTTTAATTCGCAGAGGAGTGGCATCTTCCCTGGAGAGGTGAGGCTTTGCTGCTTTTATGAAATGGGATCCGTATCGTAGGGAGATAAGTGTCTTGAAGATATGCACTGCAATATAAAACAGTTTATAATTGCATTTTATCTTCCTTCACATACAAAGCTGGCAAATGAGGTTGTACCCATTCTCAGCAAGAAGAAATGCCGCTCACTGATAGCAGAACTCGCTACCTGCAATTGATCCATTTCAAAACATGTAAAAGATAGCCTTTTAATCATGGACAGTCATACATTGAACTGAAGAACCAGAAGCCTACGTGTGAATGTCTGCCAAACTGAGAAAGCCTGGTATGCATGACTGTAGAAGTTCTCACACAATTGCAGCAGGGCTGAAGACGACTGTGGTATTTTGAACTGTGGATGTCGGTGTATCAAAGGGTGATGGTTTCAATCCTACAACCCCATCTCACAGTGCATTTGCAAAATGCCTTTGAGTGAATTCACACGAGTATTAGGAAGCCAGTGGGAATATTCACATACATACAGTTAATTATGTGTTGCTTTTGCAAATGAAAGCTTATGATTATTTCGTCCTATTTGTGCAAGGCCAGCTTCCACTTTAAAGATGCGGTATTCTCTTTTGTTTGCTTTTTTTGAAAGCATTACTTCTAGGATGTGGTTGAGAGTTTCTGCCTGTTGATGTAGCCAACCTGAACCTTTACAACTTTGTGATGTTCAACTTAAAAAAAAAAAAAGAAAAAAAAGAAAAAAACCACCACCCCCAAAACACCACACCAAAAAACCCCCCTCAAAACCCCCAAACACCTCCAATTAAAATTTCATTCTGTGCATACTCTTTATTTAATAGTGATGTAAGTCCTGAGAAAAATTCATTTACCTGTGTCATCTTAATGAACAGACTGTTTTATTAAAAACTTCATTAAGGAGTAATGTAATAGAAGCTGTAATAGAAGCTCGAAAAATGGGTGTCATTGTCTAAAAGCTGCAAAACTCAATTATTTAGTATATTATGAAAGAAGGGTAACTTGTTAGAAGAAACTTTCAAACAATGAAAAGATTTTTCAGTATTGAAAACAAATTATAAAGTTAAAAAAAGCTGGGTCCCGAGCTATGAAATTCTACATGAAGCTTGAAATTTTTCTTTGGCATAAAATATGAGCTCAGCTTCACTGGACATGATAATTGGTTGGCTAACATTTTTGGTAAAATCCCATGTAGTGCCACAAGGGAGATACTGGTACTTAATGCATATGTTTCTCATTGGAGGAAGTGTTAATGAAATGCATTGTTATTTGGGTCAGTGCAGTGGTACACTGTAATTCTGGAATTCTTCCTGCAATAAGAGAGAGATTTGGCAGACATGTATTTGTGATCCAATAAACTGGGACATGGGTTTTCAAAAATATACTTAGTGAGCTGTTACATCAGTTCTGTAGAAATCCAGTGCAAGGTCATGGCAGAAATGTTGTCTCAGAGGGACAGATTGTTCTCATTAAGTTTGTCAGCAGCGCTTTATTACATAGAACATTTTTTCACAGTATGTATCATATTTTACAAAAAGAGAGAAAATCAGGAAAAGATAAAGAGGAATCATCTGGGAACAGTGTTGTAGTGAATATTTATAACCACTGTGTGCCGCCATCCAGAGAGTTTATTATACAGTAGAAGGATCTTCTGTCGAATGTCTTGTTCAGCACAGGAGGCATTATGAAAATGGAAACAATTTAAAAATTTACTCTGAAGCCCTTAATTGGAAGTCTTTCTGTTTAGCAAAACAAGGTTTGTGTCATACCATACAGGTATATTGAGGTGTGTACGCTTGAAATTTGCTTTCTAGTGAGTTTGGACAGTCTGCCATGTAATGCAGCCCCAGCTGTTTGCACCCCTGCCCAAACTTCATGTCCTTGCAGCCACGCGAGGTGCGCCTACGCTCTGCCGCGCAACGCACCAAGAATTTGGCTCTAGAACCAGAAATAATGTAGCTACATCAACACTACAGTCTGCTCAAGCTGTCAGCCCTTTTTAGATACAGCATCGACTATATCTCAAGATATAATGCTATTTGGGAAGAGCTATGCTGGTTTTGGGAGCTGAAGATGTACCTCAGCACAGCATTGTCTTTCGAGGTGTGGCGTAACGCAGCCCTTCCTCCACTTCCTTTTCCAGAAATACCTGCCTATCTCTGAACAAAGATCCAAGCAGTAAACTCTCTCTGCTGTATGTTTTTCTCCATAGAGCCTTGAAAATTTGATACAAAATCTGTGTTTTAAAGCTTGCAAATGAATTTGGCTGTGAATTTGGGACTCTCAATGGGGCAGAAGAGTAGGAAGCAGGGCATGTAGTTGCGTAGCCTTTAATTATATTTTCACTTCCCATGTTGCTTGCCTCAAAAATCTTGTCTAGCAACCCAATTGTTTCAATGTAGATGTGGCCTGTATTTCTGTTTTTTCTAGATCACTATTTTAAGTTTAAAAGAATTGAAACTCTTTTTTGCTACATCCTGTAGGACAAATTGTGATCGCTTAACAAATATCTGATCTTTTCATTACCATACCACAGTAGCATAGATATAAAAAGAGGATATAATATTTTGCTAAAAACTAAAATTGAAAAACAGTTGCTATAATAATTGTCAGCTGTGTACATTGCAATTTGTGCATTAATAGCTGAATCAAGAGCTGTAACTTCGCTGAAGTAAGTAAATATATTATTAAAATACTGCACCACAATTCCATAAAATGTATATGTATCACTTAGAAAAACGATATTTATAGTTATTGTGGTTTTGTTATGAACAAATATTTTATGACTAAAAATACATTTAATCCCAGAACCATGTTTACCCAATGATTAGATACGAATCTGTGTGATCTAAACTGCAGAATTACAGCTTTGTGTGTCTTTTATAGGGCCCACTTGGCATAACAGGTTCTCCAGGTTTTCCAGGTGCTCCTGGTGTAAAGGTAAGAAATAAAATAAAAATATCTTTTTAATATGTCTAACAACACAGAATTAAAAAATGTGTACTAGACTACAGCGAGTTCAGAGTTGCTGTGAAATCAATCTTAGTCAAGACCTTGAGACAGAAGATAGAATTCAGAAGCCAAATGAAGCAATTGCAATTCGCCACAGTTAGGATACTTTCTTTGCTTTCACTTTTGCTTGAGTTAAGGGGTGATTATAAGATGACTGCCATGCTGTGCCTCAGGAATCTTGTCCTTCAAAGAATAACAAGATGCATTATTACAAGTTAAGTTGCGAGGACTAGTCTAAGACAGTATGGAAGCAGTACCTTCTAGGGCTGAAACTTCCAGTTTCCACCGAGAACACTTTTTGAGATGACCTAGATTGGTAAGGCAAATGCCTGAACCCCAACAGAGACGTACTACAGTTCATCACAATAGAGCAAATGATGATTACCACCTTTTGTGGCTCTCTGTGATTGGGCTGAAATGGAAAACTTTCATTCCCGGCAGCGCTGTCTTTGTGGGACTTTCCTCTCTTGTTTTTCAAGGAAGTGCTGAATTTTTTTTTTCCTAGCCTTAAGAATATGTCTGCAAAGATAGAAAAGACAACTCATACAGCTTCCTTATTCTTCTTATACTTGCTCCTCTGTTCCTTTACACTCCTAAAACATGATAGGAAAAAATTATACTAGAAGAAACTCTGAATTAGTCAGGTAGCCAAGTTCAGCAGATGTTTTGTGTTGTTGTGAAGCTGGCAACATTAATGAAACAGTTTTTTGGAAACAAGTCTTAATAAGAGTATTAACATAATGTATACAATTAAATGATAGACCTTTTAGTGCATGTCATAAAATATTTTGGTACGGCTAAGCACTACTTAATACCTAAATAAATGTTTGGAGAAGCTGTCACATGATGAATCAGTGAAAGCTTTTGAAAAGGAGGAGCTACCTTCAAGTTTGATCATCAGATGATGTAAATTGGAATAGTTGCTTTGAACTCATAAAAGCTAAGCAGACTGTACAATGAAGATGTGGACTTCAGTTCTGAAGATGTGATATTAACAGCCATCGGTTCCAAAATTCAAAGGAGATGCCAGGAGGAATTTTTTTATTGGAGCACCCAGTCCAATCTTACAGGGATTTTATATTTATGTATGCTGCAACTATGAGTTAATCTGTACTGTGCAAAAAAACTCCAGATGTGTTATCATTTCTAAATCTTAAACCTTAGCTGTTAACGAAGCTAAAAAAAAAAAAAGTTGTCAAATTACAGATACATACATGGGATTTTAGAGAGAGATGTCTTATCTGAAATATTTGATCTGATTTGGGCCACTGGCTGCTTTTCTGTAGAAAGTTTCCTTGTCCTTGTATAGATTGAGGAAAACTTCTGCTTGTACTTTTAAAGTTTACATTCACATAGAAGTAGTAGAAGCAGAATTAGGTAAGCAAAACTATATTTTAAAGATAATAAACTATTTCAAAACCTGAATTGTTTTTCTCTTATAAACTCAGTATTCCTCCTTAGGTACTTTGTAACGCTACTTTTTAGAGCAAAATAATCTCCAGTTCTTTCCTCATGTGAAATCTTAGGGTGAAGCAGGTCCAACGGGTCCTCGTGGTCCTGAAGGTCCTCAAGGACAAAGGGGTGAAACGGGTCCACAGGGCCCAGCTGGATCACAAGGTCTTCCTGTAAGTACATTAAATTGAGTTCCTCAGTGCTCAGCTTGCACGTTGCCTGTTTATACATTTTAATACCCCACTTGATAGACACTGAGTTTTGCTCAAATTACATTTTTCCCAGGAAAGGAAAGGTCTCATTCATTTGTTTTTTGCTTATTTTGTTGAAAATAACTTTTCATTATTTAATTAAAACAGCTTGGAAAACTGAAAGTTACACAGCTTGATACAGTCTCAATCCTAGAAGTACTTTAAAGCTTAACCTTAAACATAAAATCTTAAAGATTAAAAGTCACATTAACTTGCATGCTTTGTTACTCATATTAGGATTTGCACAAGTAGATCGTATGTTGCTGTATTTATTTAATAGACTTTATTGTCTGGTCTTGTAAAGATAAAATTAGTATCATCTGCTTTTGTTATTGATACCCTCCTCATTAAAATTAATGTTAATTAAAATTAATGTGAATTAAAATGTTATCTTTAGGGTACCGAAGGGACAGATGGTTCCCCAGGTGCTAAGGGCCCTACTGTAAGTAATCGTATCACCTGTTGAAGAAATTGTGTAAGTGGATTTTTTTTTTTCCTTATTTTTATTAAGTTTCCTTACTGTGCTTGCTGTTCTTTCTATTTGTAGGGATCTCCAGGCACTGGAGGCCCCCCTGGTTTATCAGGTCCACCCGGTTCCCCAGGACCACAAGGCAGTACTGGCCCCCCTGGTATTCGAGGCCAGCCGGTAATGTTTTTGTCTCTGTGGAAATTGTAATGTCTTGCAAACGTGTCACTCTATGAAACTAAAACAGTGATTAGCAGTGGGGTTCCTTTAAATAAATTAATAGCATACTAGTGAGTATGCTGAGAATCTTCTGTGTGTCCAAAATACTGATTTTGCTTTCTTAAAGGTCTAAGAAAGAAGAGTGTCTATATAAACTTGGACAAACAGTAACAGTTATCTCCTGAAATTGTCTCGTTTAAGTTTTTGTCTTGATAACGTCATAATAAACAAGCACACTAAGGGGAAAGACAAACCATTTTAAGCATCCTGTTATATTGCCTACAACTAGTTACTAAACTAGGAAATGTTTTTCTGTTTCATAGCATAATACAAAATGGTCAAATGATTTATGCAGAGTTTTAACCTAATGGTTGTTATTCATGTGTTTATTTTCAGGGAGACCCTGGTGTCCCAGGTTTCAAGGGAGAAGCAGGACCCAAAGGTGAACCCGTAAGTCTCCATATGCTTTGTAAGATGAAAAGGAATCGCAAAGGCTTGTATGAGTATTTTGAATAGATTCTTACAATTTTCAAGACACTTCTGATGCTTATAATCATGAGTAATTGTAGTGAGACAAACCACAGTGAACGTGGCTGGACAGTACTAACAATGAATGGCGAAGCAGGTCCTTTGATGTTATAAATCACCGACCCAATATAGGCCTCACAGGACTCAAGGACAGAAAAACCAATTAGTGCATCTACTGAGGTTTGTGTAGCACACAGAATGAGTGTATTCTAATTTCTTCATCTCGTATGAAATGGATCCGTACGATTCTGAACATTTAAGAGCACACAGGTCTGTGTGCTAATCATAATAAAAAAGTCCTTTTTATTTTAAACTTACATTTAATACATTTTATACTTATGCAGTTATATATATATTAATTATATTTTATTTATACATTAAAATAATATAAATGTTTATACATTTATGGTATGAATAGCTGTTTAGCCCACAGCTAATATTTGTGAAAGATTATTTGAGAACATGGCTAATTCCATGCTGTAACCATGTGAATTTTGGAAGAAAAGTGATTCTGCAGAGTTGGAGTCAGTTTGACTTGTTAACCAATCTTTAATTTTTTTTTCTCACTAGTTAAATGATCATGTAATAACTGACAAAAATGTACAGATGAAGTAATGGTTTCCTTACCACTGACTGTCTTCTCCTTTGAGAATTTCTACTAGAGTCACACTGAATTTTGAATCCTTTGCAGCTTGTCCAATTGATAATAATAAATACAAATTGTTATATCTGAGCAAATAGGTGATTATAAGAAGCACTGTACAGCCGAACTGCAGAATTACAGTTTATTCATAGTGCCCTTCTTACTGAAACAGTAGCTTATAAGCATTGTAAAAGAGAAAAGCTGATGCTGAAAAGCTGCATTGCTGCATTTTTTAACTGATTCAAAACCTCACTATTTTTTTTTCTTCTTTATTTGGAAAAATATTTATGATGTTTAGAAGATAGTCTGTTTCAATATACCTGAGAAGTCGTGAGCTTAACAATGATTTTTTTAAAAGCATTTTACTTTCACTAGGGCCCACAAGGTCCCCAGGGTCCCATTGGACCTGTAGGTGAAGAAGGGAAAAGAGGTCCTCGAGGTGATCCAGGGTCAGTAGGTCCACCAGGTCCTGTTGGAGAGAGGGTAAGCAATCCAAAGGAATAATATGTCTTGAGAGATGCACTGCTAAGCTGAAAAACCTCTTGACCTAACCATGAATTTTCTTACAGCTTCGTTGTGGGTGTAGTCAAACTTCATTTTATTAATGAAGTAGTTAATACTGTGCATTATTTTTTGCACTGGATATTTTCATTTGTGGATTCCGTGCACAGGATAGTAATGGTAGGAGAAATGGTGGAGATACGACGAGCTAACCTATACAAATGGTCATCTTGCTTTCAATGAGGCTGTTCACATAGAAGGAACTGTTCAGCATGCATGGATGAAACTGGTATTTTTACCACTCCAAATGGTAAAAAAAGACAAGTTTAAAGTATCAGAATAAGAAAGTTGTAAGGAAATAAACTGAATCCCCAAAACATAAATCTAGTACTTTATTTGCAATAAGTTATGTAAAAATTAAGATAATAATCTGGTATCTATGGCTTTTCCTAGGGTGCTCCTGGTAACCGTGGTTTTCCGGGTTCTGATGGCTTGCCTGGACCAAAGGTAAATGACATTAGTGTCCATCTTTCATTGGGTCATTTTAAAAATTTTCATACATACAGATATGTAGAAAGAAAGTGTTCCATTAAAAACGTCTGCTTCTTGGCAAATAGGCAGATCCTCAAAATCACTGGAAGCAGGATCAAAAGGAATTGACAAATGCCAAAAAGGGGTCTGAATGTTTTGAGACTAAAATTTTTTTGGGAAAAGTCACTTTCAATTCCTGTGATGTTCAGCTTTGCTTGCTTGTCTCTGACTTAATGCTCCCTCATGCTGAAACGTGAATAGATAAGAGATATTGACCTGTTCTACTACTATATTGTTTTATGTATTGCTCTATAGTAGGTAACTATTTGAAAAATTACTTTTTCTTTGTGTGTGGTATAGTTTTCCTAGACTTGTCCCTTGAACAGATGGGCTTATCTATCTTTGGCTTTCCTAACTGCTATAACGCTTCCAGGGAAGTGACTCACATATGTATTTGTCTAGTGTTCCTGTAAATTCCTACCTTCTTGGTAAAAATACAGGGATTCTGAAATTCTTATATAAATTTGCTTTATGGAAGAGACAACTTCTAAGTAACAATTTGGGAAAAAAAGTAATAATAATAAAAGTATTAATGATTTGGAACTCTGTTTGCAAAAATAGATCCTTAATAGAAGATACCTGTTTTATTTAACCTTCTCTTACTGTTGCTGTTCTACCTGTTAAGTAGTAGCCCATTGGTATCTTTCTAGGGTGCTCAAGGAGAGCGTGGTCCAGCAGGTTCTTCTGGTCCTAAAGGAGGTCAGGGAGATCCTGGGCGCCCTGGTGAACCTGGCCTCCCGGGTGCAAGGGTAAGGAACTAATAGCAGTACACTGTAAACCATGGTGTTTTTCGTTTTCAAAAGGCAACGATGAGCTTTGCAGAGTTAAGAAGCTGTTACACAAGGACAGGCTTGTTTCAATGGGGCTACTTAAAGGGTAAAGGCCA
>NW_009234795.1:0-5094 GCF_000690835.1 Fulmarus glacialis | reverse complement strand
ATGTAAGGAACACAGGTTCCATTTGTCTTCGAAAAAGGAGAAATAGCCCTGATTGAGACCAGCTAATGCAACTGAAGGAAGTGTGTTTGTCAAGCACATAGTTGCCACAGATAACATGAACTGAAGGCCAAATTAATTGAAGGCCCACCTTCATTAAATTGGTGATTGATAACTTACATTGTTGAGTGGTGCATGTCATCTAGAGATTTTTTTCAGGAAAAGTGTTTGAGGAGAATTTGGAATATCACAAAAGGAGAGAAAGGGAGCAGCAAGTATAAGATGTGATACAGATCACTGGGTAACGTTGGCAGAAATAAAGATGAGCCTGTGAGAAGCTCAAGAGGTGTAACAGCAAGAAAAGGGAGAATAGGAAAAGGGAATATCAAAGACAGTGGGGGATGAAGCTGTAAGGTGGAGACGAGGATGAAGACCTTTGATACAGAGAAGTTTGTACTATGGTAGTAACTGAGCATATCTTTTGGATTTATTTACATTTCTCTATTGTTCTGGAATTATATGCACAACCTTAATATTATTCCCGCTTTTAGGGCTTGACAGGAAATCCAGGTGTTCAAGGCCCTGAAGGAAAACTCGGCCCCTTGGTAAGTGACACAAAAATCAGTCCTTTCAGTTAATGCCACAGTCATTTGAAGGTCCCAGCTCAGAGAAATTACTTTTATTAGCTTGAGTTTTCTTGATTTCTGAATGTTTATCTTATCTCTTAACTGTTCACTTTAGATTCCCGACTCCAAAATTAGTGCAGATAATGTTCCTTTAGTTTTGTCTGTGTAGCAGTGTCTGTTGTTTAGCAGCCGCTGCAATATTTTTAAGCCATTTTGAACTAAATACCCTTTCTAACTGTCTCTTTAAGGAAACAATAAAGTATTTGTACATAATGGCTCAATGATAATAATTGCATAGTATTTGGTTAAATCAACAATATGGCTAAAGCTATGTCTGCTTTAAAGACATTTTGACTGATAACTGTAGCACCAAACCAGGTTAATGTCATTTTTTTATACATACAAACATTTTCCAGGGGTAAATAGGTTCATATGAATAAATATATTTATAATTTAATGTGGAAAATGCTTTATCTCTGTAGGGTGCTCCTGGAGAAGATGGACGTCCAGGTCCAGCAGGTTCAATAGGAATCAGAGGCCAGCCAGGCAGCATGGGCCTTCCTGGGCCAAAGGGTAGCAGTGTGAGTATGGCACCTGGTACCCAGTATCTGTTTAACTTTAAAAATTTGCATATATTTTAATGGATGAAAGCAGTATCTAAAAATAGTCATTTTTATTTCTGCAAATTAGGGTGATCCTGGAAAACCTGGAGAAGCAGGCAACGCAGGTGTCCCAGGACAGAGAGTGAGTATGACTGTTATTTGCAGTGATTACAGAAAATTACGCTTTTCTCTTATATACGTTCACTATACAAAACTTCTTCCTATGTCGTTTTAATTTAGGGAGCCCCTGGTAAAGATGGTGAAGTTGGTCCTTCCGGTCCTGTTGGCCCACCAGTAAGTCAACTTTTTACCATTTTGCCTGCTTGCCAGTCACTCCATCCATTCATTACTCTTTCTGCTTCTATTTTTATCTATCTTCATGCTTGTTGATTCCAAACAAAAAAATCCCAAAAACATTTAAAGAAAAAATTTTCCTAGAAAAATTGAAAGCTTTGTATTGAAAAAATATATATTTTAGTAGTCTAATTCCTTTTACTGACCATTACAAAAAATAGTGCAAGGAGCAACATTTTCTCATAGTTCATTTTCCTAGCTTCCTTGGTTTCAATGGAACTGAGTGTTTTCCTGTCAACACAGAATTTTTGGGGCCGTATCTTAAAGAAATAAGATACATCTTATTACATCTTTTGGATAGGGTATATCTTGGCCTGGGGTAAGTAAAAATGTATACTAAACAAATACATAGTTGAAAATATACATATTCAGAGAGAAGAAAAATTGTGGAGCCTGCCTATGTTCCTCTACTGTACACTTGTTGCTTTCTTTTGTGTAGGGTCTGGCAGGAGAAAGAGGAGAACAAGGCCCTCCAGGTCCTACAGGGTTTCAGGTATGTGCATTCATTTTTTTTAAAGAAAAAATAAACAGCCATGTCTTTATCAGCTTAAATTGGAGAAAATCAATCAAGTGATGTATAACAAAACACAGCTTCAGAACTAAGGCGATGATGTTCAGAATAATTAGTGATACTTAGCTTTCAGATCAGCTGTGCACTAAACTGAACTGGCAAAGGCTTAAATACCAGCTCTGTATCCCTTGAGAAAACCTTTGTTGTTTTTCAGTTTTAACTTGGACATTTTCCAAAGATGTTCCAAATATGGAGCAAAATAATTGTTTTGATAAGGAAGTATTAATTAAGTCAAGTCAATCTGTGTTTAGAAAGAACTTTATTTTTAGGGCTGATATGCATATGTCCTACAAATGTTAAAGAATGGCTGCCATTTAATTTAGAGGGGAGAGAACACTTTGGTGCGATATTCATGTAACTATTTCGCTTGGGGATTTCTGAGGGCATACTTTTGTACTGAGTATAACACTACATTCATATTCTTGGTGTCTTAGTTAAATCTGTTAAAAAATTAGACAGTTAATTTTGAAAAAGTTAAAACTTTCTATCATGTTAATGACCATTTTATTTACCTTTTTACAGGGCTTGCCTGGGCCACCCGGTCCTCCAGGTGAGGGAGGAAAGCCAGGTGATCAGGTAATTTCTGTGTAATTTAACAAGAATTCACTTCATAAAGTAGTTTTACCTTTTCTTCTCTTTGTAATTTAATTTCCCACTCTGTTCCAAAATATGTGCTGATGTAGTCTGCAAGCTGTTTGAGAACTGCTTTTGGATAAAATAATTACCATCTTCTTGGGCTGAGTTGGACTATCTCCTCTTGTCATGGACAAGATAATATTCAGAACTAGCCATCTACATTCACAGTACTTTGGAAATGTAAATGTTTATCTCTAATTTCCATAACTATAAGACTATGAATAATGCTTTCGTTCTAATAGTGAGTTCTGTTCTGCTTAGGGTGTGCCCGGAGATCCTGGAGCTGTTGGTCCGTTGGGCCCTAGGGTAAGTATTTTCTTTGAGAGCTTAAACATTCATAGCAGTTCTCTGAGGTTGAAAGTTGATATATAATGTGGACTTTAACAGCTAAAGTGAATATTTGCCTTTTTTCCCACCAATAAAACGGTTGTAAACATGGATATGTTTTAAGGTGGTTTCTGTAAAACTTACCACCTTTAATGGTTTCGTAGCTCGTGAAGTGGTGTTGAGTGCTAGCTGCTAAATGATTTGGTTTACAGCTGTGAAATGTCAGTTTTTAGTTTGCTGAGCAACATGCTATTTCCCCTACCTTTAACAATAAAAGCATAAAGATGTTTTTTATTTGATCAGTTCTCCTAAAATTTGTTCACAGGCTCTTTGTTCAAATAGCAGTGCTGCACTTCCGGTGTATTTAGGATTTTGTCTGCCAGAACTGTACCCTGACTTCTAAATAAGTAATAATTTTCCATTTTGTAGGGAGAACGTGGCAATCCAGGGGAAAGGGGAGAACCAGGTGCATCAGGACTCCAGGGTGAAAAGGGTATGGCTGGAGGTCATGGTCCTGATGGTCCAAAGGTAAGCTGAATGGACTTTTGTGTTGCTGCGGTGGTGTAATGCATAATTCTGCTCATTTGCACGAACATAAGAGACAGCTTTTTTATTATAAAAGGGGTATATTTTCATGAAAGTTATCTTGTTTATGTAAGGGTTCTAGGAGGACATATAAGTTATTCCAGTATAACAATATTAATAACTTGCAGGATTCTTAAATGTTGAGAAATCACGTTTTGTATTAATTTATATAGGTCTGAAGTTTAAAATTTTTTTGTGTTTCTCAGTGGAACTGGGCAAAGCCATTTCTGAACTGCAGAAAACCCTCTAGCAATGCTTTAAGAGCCATGTCAGTTTACACAAAGGCACTTGGCAGGGTTGAGTGTTTAAAAGAAAATGCTGAAAACTGCATGCCTTTCCTTCACCTGCAATTGATTTAATTAGGTCTAGGAAGGTCATGCCAAGTAGGGAGCGCCTCTAGTAATGTGGGACCTGTAATAGACATGAGCTCTGAGAAGCAAAGAATAAATAAACAAAGCATCTCAGCCCCTGGTAACTTCTACCTGTAGCTACTTTGTGTAATAAACCCAGTGGCATCAAGGTCAAGGTAGAAAGATGCTCAAGCTTCTTTGTTTGCCTGTTCTCATCCCCAATATGCACTGAATAATGCACTAATGTATTCGGAAGGACTACGGTGTTACAACTGAACTTCCCGAGTAACACAATGGGAAAAGAAAAGTATTTGGACATGAATAAAGTCCAAATTTAAGAGAAAATTATTACTTAAAACTGTACCCCAGAGACTTCAACACAGGCACAGTGTGTTCTGCAGCCTAGAGACAAAGATACTTCTCAGATGAATAGCAACAACTTCTTCTTTATTCGCTTCAGGGAAGCCCAGGCCCTAGTGGGACGCCTGGTGATCCTGGCCCACCTGGTCTTCAAGGTATGCCTGGAGAAAGAGGGATCGCTGGAACGCCTGGCCCCAAGGGTGATAGAGTAAGTCTATTTATTTCTGTTGTCCTGAGTAGAATCACCTGTCTCTTAATTAATTATTCCAGGGTATGAACTACTCAGGATTCAGTGTCATAACTGAGACTTTCGGGGTATTTTCCATAGGGCGGCATAGGTGAGAAAGGAGCTGAAGGTACAGCTGGCAACGATGGGGCAAGAGTAAGTAAATCTATCACTCTTTTTAGACCTACTCTTCACACAGCAGATGGTTTATTGTGCTAGGAGTACTCAGCTCATAGAGGTAAACACTACTCAACTTGACGATATCATGGGTTGATAGTCATTCTCATTGCCCCTACCCTCCAAATGTTCAAGTTTTTCAAGACTGCTGTGCACAATGTTTTGGGATGTCTGTGTTCCAACCACTGTTTTGTATCATCAATAATGGGAGTTAAGATGTCAGGATGAAAGGATTCCCAGAAGTAATGTGTTGATTAGCCCCCTGAGCTGGAAGACAGGGATG
>NW_009234794.1:32071-54999 GCF_000690835.1 Fulmarus glacialis | reverse complement strand
CGTGAAAGCGGCCCCGGTGCCACCCGGTCAACTCTTGCGACAGACGCCTTTGCAGGGCCGTGGCTTTGGTCTTTCACGTTCGTGTAGTTTTCCTGTGTTTCTCGTCTCGTTCGCTCGTATAATGCACGCAGTGCTAGACGGGTCCACGCTGGGGAAAACAGGGCTGCGGGGCCAAGCGCAGTGTGGGTCTTAACTTTTGTCTGATGTGCTTAGCTGACGTATTAACTGTGAGAAATACCACCAAGTTCCTCAGGAAAGAAAATATCATCAGATATTTTAACATTTACAGGCTGCAACATCAGCGTTGGTATGAGCTCAAGAGCCAGCAGTGCTTATTGTCCCCGGAGGAATCCCTTATATTTTTTTTCCCTGTAACTACTGTTCCCAAGTGTGGATGTATACACACACACGCTCACACACACAAATCCTATAAATGCTAATAAAACAGATTCCTCAGGATTTGTTTAACTTTCCCTGGCACCACAATCTTATATTGATATTCAATGGGGTTACTAGTGTGCATGAGGATTACTAGTTAAGTATAGACCGCGGGATCAACCTTCAAGTATGCCACTTGAACATGTCCTTACAAATAAGTAAGGTAGGAGACCTAAGCATTGACAATACGATTAACTTGTACCGAATACCTGAAAGGAAAAAAGGAAGTTAAATCATGGTGCTAGAATTATTAAACTATGCAGAATTGAGGCCTCCGGTTGCAGGGGATCGTTTTCAGCTCTTTACTTGAAGCTGTGTTACTGCTATTGTCCAACCTTTGCTGGCCACATGGGACAACGTTTGGCAATCGGACAGAAAATTATTTCTACTGGGCATGAACTGGAAATATCCAGCTGGGGTGTGGATCCCATTTCTAATCAGAGTGGAGGGAAGGAAAACTCAATGCTCTTTCTCATTACTCAGATAGCATTTTTAGAGTTTGTCAAAAGCGGCTTGAGCTAACTATCCAGAAAAATACCTGGTGTTTAAAAATTAAATAAGAGGATTTTTCCCCCTTAGAACTAGTAAATCTGTTTATTTTTGTTTTCTGTACGTGACATAGAAAAGGGTACGCAGTGTACATAAAGTACAGTGCCTATACATAATGTACAGTGATAACATAAGCGTGCAACACTGCAGGAGCCGTCAGAGTTGACGGACTGATCCAAATGGATAACATTTGCAAAAAATATGTCTAGGTTAAAAATACTGAATGCTCATGTTTGGGTCAGGTTTTCAATTTCAGTTTTCTAAGGAGAATAAAGTTATTTTGTTAAGGCCAACTTCATTTTTTTTCCAACTGGACCTGGAATTTGATGAATTTTCTGAAAGTATTTTCATAAAACTCAGATAATTGATATTAATTATGATGCCCAAACTTTCATGACCAAACATTTGCTTCTCTAATATAAGCTGTAAACCATATTTCTTTTAAGTACAGTAGATAGTTTAAAAGGTGAAAGCTGTCCTTGGGAACAGGAGAGGGAATGTATCAATCATAGAGAGGAAGCTTCTAGGCTGAAGAAGTAGGAAAAACCTAGTATGAAAAGCACACAGTGGAGTGTTTTTGCTCTATTTGTCTGAAATCCTTTGAACATTATGAAAGTCAACGTAAGTATTTTTATTTACTTTTTTTTAAGTTATGTTCAGTGACTTGAACTAGTTTTCTCAGTGGCCCTCAGCTTGTATGAATAGTGTGACTAATCTAGTGGAGATGAGTAATGGATCTGTGAGGAATAGAGGAATTCTGATGCAAAAACATCTCTCTTTTTTGATGGTATTTTATGCTGCTTGGCATTCAATATATTATATAATGGCCATCAGAAGAACTCTGGTAATACTTTATGGTGAAGTTTATAAATACTTTAGTCATGATTTAGAAATGATGAATGGAAAACGCTATTTATACATCATTATGTGATGTTTTACTATGTTCTAAGCACATTCATAAGCAAATGTATATGCTCTTGTTAATTACTGTACTTTTGGTTTGTTGTAATATCCTGATTCAATATTTTTGCATTTGTCTGTTGAACACTTTGTAACACATGTAATAGCTTATTTCTAAATAGGTATTTTATCATGTACGAACAGAGAAATTTAAGTCAAAATAATCTATTCACATGGGACTGGGACATTATTGCAAGGGAAAGGGGATGCAGAGGTTGGAGTGAAGGTTGCTCTTGCGAACTTAAGACCTCAGCCTTGCAAATGAACGTGTACCAGCCAACTGTCCAAGCCACTGGCTTAAAAGAGTGTGGAATACTCACAGCAGTGCAGCCTCAGCAAGGCATGACAAGGCACTGACAAGAGTGGGAAGAGGGGGTCTGTCTCCTTGCTAGTGTGGTCAAGCTGATTGGGAAGGTCTGGCGTGGGCATGGGAAAAACCAAGATTCACAAGTTCGGCTCTTAGGGAACTGGTGGTGTGGTTTCAATGGATGTGATCCCTCTTGGTTCAAGAGTCAGAGCAGAGAACAGCCTCAGACCATGGTGTCTTGTTTGAAATGGGTTGCAAGTCTCCCAACCTTCATCCTTGCAGAGTCAAGGCTTTGCAAGTGTGTAAGGAGCCCACGTGAGCTGACTTCACCGAAGGCAGAACACAAGAGGTGTTCCTCCCCTCTGGTCATGTCTTTCCATATAAACCCAGCTGTTTTCTTCTGGTCACCATGTGCTTCCCTGGTAGCATGAGATTGAAAAGTTATGCCATTTGGACAGTAATCACCACAATGCAGTTACATTTGCTGCTGAAACGTTTCAAAAACATCCTGCATGGGCACACAAGCGTTTGCTTGTATCGGTAACTCACCCCTCAACAAACTCACTCCAACAGGTTTTGTATCTGAGCTGCTAGTCAGTCAGCAAACGTATCTGAAAGTGGAGCTACTGTCAGTATAGGATCTTACTGCTATTTCTCATTATTGTTTCCAGCTTTGTCTATAACTTTGCATGCCTTTTTCCTTTGTCAGGTTTCATATTATCATGTTTTATTACAGGAACCTGGGATATGTTCAATCTTAACTGAACAAAAATGACCTAAGTTCAGTCTCTGTTAACATCAGAAAGATACTCAGAAGATACTGCCCTCTAAAATGATCTGTTTGACCTTTAGACACTGATCCTGAAATTTGATCCCTGAGACCCACCAATACCAAAGAATTAGACACTTCAGTCACTGGATGCCATTTGAATGTGCTCTCAGTTTCGGAGCTCAAGGCCAGATCCAGAAAGGGACTCAGGAAGAATGCAGATACTGAAGTCTAAAATGGGAATGCTGAACACTTCCACTCAGTTGCTGGCTAATTATGGATATATCTGAAGCCCGATTTTCATCATTTCTGCTCCCCAAACACACGCTCAGTCACATCTCAGCCTCAGCAGGGCAGAGCTAGCATGGTACCTAATGCAGACCTAGGAAGCAAGTATATCTCTGTTTCTCTCCTTCGATCTGTGCCCAACACAGTCAATGAATACACTGTGAAAATGCTCTGAAACCTTCTTCCTCTCCATGGTAAACAGGAGAATATGTCCTCATTTTATACACAAGACAGATCAGTTGGATACGATGGTGAAGATGCAGACTCAATTCCCTCCTCTGTCCAAAGGAATTCAACCGCAGGCCTCTTGTCCACGAAGAGTATGTTTGAGGTGTCAGACCATTGTCCATTTAAGTGTCTGTGTGGTACTCTCCTACTGAAGGGACTTCATTGTGCATAGAAGAATCAAGATCTACTGGGGAAGGGACAAACCCTGGTGTCTTTTCCAAGGTTTTTTGTTTGTTTGTTTGTTTGTTTTAAATTTATATTATTTGGGAACGGTCATTGCACACAAATGCATTGAAAGTCTTTGGAATAGGATGAGATGCAGGACTCCCTTCTCCCAGCCAACTGCCCTGCCAAGCACGCTAGGGTCACATTAGTTTTTCTAGGTAGAGCAGCCTGGTGTGAACAGGAGGGACTGTGACTCTCAGCCCCATTTATATGCTGCTGTGGTTGAAAAGATGGAGATAAAAGTTTGAACTTCCTCAAAGGCAACTGAACTTTGCTCTTATTTACTGAATTCAGGACCACTGTGTCGTATGGCAGGAAGATGAGGAGAACTGGTGTTCTGCCTCTAGTCTTATAGCTTAAACAGTGGGGTTTTTTTGGCGTTTTCTCTTTAAAAAAAAACCCACAAACAAACAAAAAGAAAACGAAAAAAAAAGAAAGGGTTAGAAGAAATTTCCAGTCAGGGAACCTCATGATGATGAAGATGTCTAAGTCTGAGGTAGGAAGAAGGCTGTAAGAACCAGCTCACTCCCTTAACATCTTCCTCCTGGCTAGATTACGTGTTTCAGTGCTCTATGCATTCTCTTTGGAAGAACCCAATCCCACAGCAGTTTAGGTAGTTAACTGTAAGTTTGGAAATGATGCTAGGACTGGATTATTTACGAGAAGCTGCAGCACCTAGCGTCACATCTCCAAAGTAATTTTTTTGATATTTTCCTATCTAAAAAACCCAAGAGAAATCTGTTTTCAGGTTGCTATGGAGCAATATATGAAATTATTCCACTGTTTTCTCTTGCTACTCCTTAGGAGTTTCTGAACATTCCTGAGATCATCGCTTCTCACATAATCATCTCCATACAACCAACCTCAGCCAAATAATATTCTTGGGCTTAAGTCTCCCAAATGGTGGCCACCACGCTGCAATGGAAAGACAGACACCTCCCTCCACCCCTCCTTCCCCCCAAACCTGTGTAGAATTTTCTTGCATTTCCAGAAATGCAATGTACTTCTTTTCTGAGAGAAGAAAATGGCAGATTCTCTCTATCAACAGATACTGGTACATACTGTTGTCTCCAAACACTCCTTTTGTCACCTGAATGGTTTCAGAAAGGCTTTTATTTCTTCACCTCCTGCTACCCAATATAAAAGTCAAATTCTGAATGCGCTTTTCTCCTCTTTCCTCCCTTTTGAACTCACATACTTCTCTGTATTGTTTTTTTCCAAGCTTTCTCTACTTCAGGGTTTCTTCAGCACTGGAGACATGCTATTAGCATACCTTAGGAAACCTTCTTGCAGTGGGGGTTGGCAGACAACTGTTTACCCTGAATAGATTGCAAGAATTGGACAGTGCAAATACTCACAGTGGGATTGATTACACCGATGTCTCCAACTCTCTGAACACATGCAGCGTGGACTAGATAGTTCACAAAACTGGAGAGGATCTTAGACTGAGCTGAATATTTGTGCAATTAATACAAGATAAATATTCTCCCAACTGCCTACCCAGTGCTTCACTGACTATTAGAGACCTATCGCTGAGGAAGTTTGTACTCTAATTCCATCAACAAATGGGATTTCAGGCAGGTCAGTAGGACAGACTTTAAAGCGAGACATATAAAAGCGAAGTGGGGGGAAATAGGAGCATGAAGAACACAGAGAATATTATTTATCATGAATGCCTGAGAGAATCAGCTAGAGAGCTGAAATGAATTTAGGGGCAGATAAAGCTGACAGATAAATCTTAGACAAATCTAAGATGAGAGAGCAGCATGATTGGAGAAATAAAATAGATGTGGTGATGATAGCTGCTAGAAGAGGAGTGAAGCTCTGCAGAAGTTCAAACCCATATTCAGTAAGATGTTTTATCTCTGGGGATTACTCAGCCAGAAACTACAACTCCTCTGAGATTTGTCTCACACCAGTAAAAATGCACAGGTCTCATACTGCAAACAGGGTTCCTGTGAAGAGGCTAAACTCCTCATGAATCAACATCATGGTCTTCAGTATTAACATGGCTTTCAGTCAGTGGAGGCTTTTTCAAATGATGTAATGTTTGTAACTTGATATCCCACTCTGTAATCCCAGCGAGGACAGAGACGTTGTGGAACCAGGCCATACTGGAATGATCTTTTCTTCCCTATGAGCTTTCGGTTAAATGGGTTAATAATTTCTTAGGTTCAGCACCTAGGACACATTACTTGTCTCAAGAGCCCGATGTCTACTGTTTAGTGACATAGGACCTGATGCTGAAATATTAAAACGGAGAACTTCAACCCTGCCCGCCTCTGTTCTGGTCCACCACAGCTGTACACTTCCAGTTTTTGTGACCTCTGTTTTTGTAAACTAAATGAAGAAAATATTCAGGCTGTTTGTGTATGCACATCTATATATGCAGATGCTTAATGTAGGACTTTTGATAACTTGATTTTAACAATAAGGCAAGTCAAGGAAGGAGTTTCAACTCTTAACTCTAAATTTCCTGGGGTTTGACAGGTTAAATCAAATCCTTAAGGCCATTTTACTATAGTTTTTTCTGCACAAGTGTGTGATTTATGTCCTTTTTTTATTGCATGAACCTTTGTCTCAGTACTATTTGATTTAGTCTACTAATGGCTCTCAGCTGATTTTATTTTAGTATCTGCAAATTTTTGCACACAAAGCTAGACAAATGCAGTGCCGGGGTAAATTAAATTTAGTGAAAAAGCAACTTACTAAGAGAACAAGATTTTAAGTGTTGATCCAAAACAGCTCTGCATGTAAACAATGGATCCTTGGTGTTTACTGTATACTATCTGTCTAAATACAAGGATTACTGTTTCCTCTGGTATAGCAACTGGCTGGAGGTTCTCACTAGTAGCTGTTATTAGTAGCAATGACACATTAATTGAACTTCACTGCTTCCAGGTGTGTGGCACACTCCAGGGTCACCCAGTGCACTACAGTTTCATGTGTCTTCAATTACTGTAGCGTTATGAAGGAATGCAACATGTCATGCATTAAAATGTCAATTACCACTTTTTATGGGATAGCGGGTAAAATAAACCAATCAGCTTTTCCTAGCGTCGGTTTTGTCTGCTTGGTTGCTGTAAGCATCCAACGAAGCACGCCTTTACCCTCTACCTCACCTATGCAACCAGAAGAGAAAGAGAAATGCATTTAGAAATTACTGCTCACTGTTAGAAATGGTTAGATTACTTGTGTATAAATGAGTGGCTTGGATGGATCATGCAGTGTTGTTATTAGTGACACATCATAGAATCATAGACTCATAGAATGGTTTGGGTTGGAAAGGACCTTTGAAGGTCATCTAGTCCAACTGCCCTGCAGTGAGCAGGGACATCTTCAACTAGATCAGGTTGCTCAGAGCCCCGTCCAACCTGACTTTGAATGTTTCCAGGGATGGGGCATGTTGTTATGAACGAATCAGTAACGACCCGCCTCAGTGATTTGGTCGAGACACTCAAGATCACGGGCACAAATTCTTAAGTGTTTTCAGGGACACAAAACATCTGACATTCTGCCCTCTATCCAAGTCAGCAGTAGTATCTTTTCTAGAGCAGGTCCGGTTGAGCTTCATAGGGTTTTCCAGCAATTTTTACAGTGTAAATGTTCACCCCACAGATATCCTGGGAAATGTCCCCCTCTAAAGAGAAATGCCTCCTTTTAAGAAGGTGTTTGTTCTCCCCAAGAAGGTCTCTTCCCTGCTGCCCCTTTAGACGTGGTGGTGTTGTTGGGAAATCACTTAAAATCCAACCTTTCGGATTAGGTGGAAAGTGGAATCTTTGGAAGTAAATTTTAGCTAAAGGAGATGGAATAAAAATATCCTTGCAATATCATTATTGGGGAATATTTTCACATCTTTATGTTCCATGAAATTTCAATGCTCACGGTCTTTTCTGGTAAAATATTTTTGAGATCTTTTTTAAAATTATTTGTTGGCTCTGAAGTTGAGTTTAAGGAGTGAATGATTACCAAGCTGCATGGGCCATGCCATGGTCAGCCGAATATTTATCAGCAGCATTTTTTTGTGTTGTTGCTTAAGCCACTAGTTGTTGCTTAAGCCTTACAGTGGTAAGATGTGTATACACATTCTCATAAGGATCAAGATAAGTAAATTAATAAACGAAGGTAGAGATTTATTTAGATATTAAACTGTGGAGCTTTTTAGTCTGTTTCCACGGACCTTCCTGACCTTGGAAGCTGGCAGAGGTAGAAACTTCTGCAGTGCTGGTAAGGACAGTGGACCAACCTCCTACATTGATAACATCCTGAAGAAACACTGAAACTGCTCCTAACCAGATCTTTTAAAAGCTATTGTAAACCATGAATTAAGAGAGTGAACCTTTTATATGAAAGGCTGGGCATAGTGGAAAATAACGTCGTCTAAAGTAGTCCTGCATTCATGCATTACATGTTCTTTACACTATTAAATTTAAATTAAATATGCTTCCTACAATTACAGGAGATTTCACCCATGGTTTTGAAAGTCATTATTGAGAAAAAAAAGCATCAGGCTGGGATGACAAACATGCAGCAGACCCAAAGCTAGGAATAATAACTGAACCTGAGTGCTTTATTTTCCCCATTTCTCTGTTGGAAATGTGCTGTGAGAAAGTATCATCCCAGGGAGGTTCCTTGTCTGTCATACCGAAGGCATGTGGTATCCGGCTGCGTGATGTAGAGTTCAACCTAGGAATGACAATTTTTACTGAGGAATATGATAAATTTCCTGTAACTTGAGGCCTTTAAAATTAACTCGTGTGTATAGATACATAACATGTTGAGTTAAAAACCCCAAGTCTTATTTCTAGCTCTTCAAATTTCATACCACTCCCATGAGGCTGAACACACACAAGTCCCATGGGTGGCATCCTGTGGCCTGGATCCCACCGGAGATTCAGGGAGATCTTTGAGAAAGAGAAGAGAAAATTGTAATGGTCCCTTCTGATCTTAAAACCTACAAAATTGTCCCAGATCATGCAGGAAGGTGCTTACAAAGTTCAAAACCCACTCTTGTCTCCCAGTCCCCTCTTCTAGCTGCAGTCACATACAATACCTAGTTACCTATTGGGAGAAAAAATATATAAGCTAAATAAATACATCTTGCCAACTTTAAGCCCAAAAAAGTAAAAAAAGACCCCAAAACACACTAACAGTTCTTTAAGTCCCTGAGTGTCAGAAGCAAATTTATTTTAATGCGTTCTTCAAAAGAATGCAGACGCCTGAAGAATTGTGTAAATCCTTCCTGTTGCGAGCAACCTTTTTAAAGATACAAGGATAAACACATATTCACAATATATAAAAATATCTCTACACATACACACATATATAAACAGACATATGAATGGTTATGCAGAACATTAAGTTGCACATCATTACTTTAGAAACAGCATAAATGGCTCTTTCTGATCTCTGTGTTTGTGAAAAAAAAACCAAACCCCACCAAATTCTAGATCACACAGCATTTAAAAATGAAAGTGCGAAATATGTACTGTTACCATGTCTTATTTATAAATATGTGCTACAAAAAGCCAGAACGTACACTTTATTTTTAAATTCAATGCACAAGGGGATATTGTTTTAAGTAGACATTCAAAGCAGCTCCCTTGAAAGATTAACTCTTAAAATGAAGAATAATACAGATAATTTGAATAGTGCCATTGAAAGGAAGACGGTTCTGAAGCAGCCTTTGGATTTGCACAGTTGTGGTGAATTCTTTGAAGCAATTATTTATTGCTGGCACAGATGAATGATATGACACAACACGTTGCCCTGGGATGTAGCAGAAGACAGATAAACCTCTCCGGAAAATGTTCATGCCCTCTTACGTTAGGTGTTTAACCTAGACAGTTAAGTTAGGAGTGTGGGTACCCAGTATGAGCCATGAAGAACACTACGCTTGATTCCTCAGGGCACTTACATTAGGGATTTTGCCTGAGCTTCTGTCTTAGCTCCTCTAAAATGTACACTTCTCAAAGGATGAGGCTCTCTCTTCCCTCAGTAAAATCTCATTCGACTCATTTCAGCAGAGAAGTTTTTCTGCTCCATTAAATATCAATTCTGTCATTGTGTTTTGGGAGAAGACCATCCATCCATTAAGAACTGGGCACAGGTAATTTGGACAATAAATGGTAATGCATTTTGTACTCTGTTGACTGAGGCCTCCAGGCAGGCAGAATACTCCTAATTTTAAGTGGTCTCACTGACTGCTGGGACTGCTGACATGATTAAAATTAAGCGCATGTTTCAGTCCCTTCCTGAATCAAAGTTTAAACGAGATTCGAAATGGTTGCTTGACTTTACATCACATTAACATTAGCAATTTCCTGGCTATTGTTTTTCTTCCCCCACAGTAGTGACTTTTCCAAAATAGATCCCTCATCTGACTGTAAAGGCAAATGAAAATCAGGCCCATTAAATTTACTGTCTGTAAAACACTAATGCCTAACAAACAGTATCTTTACATTTAGATGGCATTTTTATCTTGAGGAATCTCAAATCACTCTGTAAACCCTGACCTTGATCCTAAAGTCACTTACATACGTGAGCAACTTTATATTGCATATCGAACAGGATTACACATAAATCTAAAATTACCCATAAGCTTAAGCGTTTGCATATTGAAGACCTTAACGTATAAGTGTCACTCTGGACAAATGTTATTAAGATTGTACTTTACACACAAACAACTAATACGCTACATTAAGGATTCAGCCAGGTTTCAGAAGTGCACGCTGTTTACCATATACCAAATAATGTTTCTTGTCTGCATCCTCACAGCTGTTGCCTTCGTCCTTTTAAAGGAATGCAAGTAATTCCAGGATTTATTGGCAACTGTCACAAGAAAAGTGTTAATGAAAATCAGAACCGCAAGTCACATAAACTAGGCATCATTTAGTGTTTTTCACATTATATTCTCAAGTACTGTAAATGCCAGATTAAAATTCACTAAGCATGTGATGACATCTGGCTGTTTTGCCAGATTTCATAGTCCTATTACATTGACTAATCTGATGACAATGTAAGTTGACCAAGTCCATAACAATATCACTCATAACTATAACTCCTATAAATTCTCCTTGACTGCAGGCTCTACTTAGTATCCAGACAAGTCATTCTGATTTAGAAAGAAGCTTCTCTCAGGATGTCGTAAAATTATTAGTTTTTTAAGTTTTACGGCATTCATCACCCTCTTGGCAGTTGTTCTTGCCCTTATCTTATAAATAAACTACTAAATAACCCAACGCCTTTTTTGAATTCTAAGTTATAAAAGCACAGGATTTAAAAGAATCTCTCGTATCGGAAGGCTGAGCCTTTTTTGTTGCAGACACTTATATTATGTAGCTTTTTCACAGGCTGACCACACTGCAGCTTAAATGCAGCCAGGTAACTTTTTAGCCCACTTGCAGTGCCCCAATCTTTTTGCCAGTAAATGCCTATCACCTTCCAGGTACACTTCCAGGTACACTGTACACTTCCAGGTACAAGTGACAGCATATTTACATGGGACACAGTGGTTCTTAGTGCCAGCCTCAGAAGGAATTGCCTTGTAGGCTGCTACTTAAATGAACCTTTAAGGGACAGATTTCTACATACTGTCTTCAAGGTCCTTTTGAATTAGCAAAGTATCACAACATCGTACCCATCTGTTAAAAGTCCTGAACATGCTGTAAAATACTTGTTGACGTACTCAAAAGAAGTGTCCTGACGAAGGTCAACTTAATCTTTTCAAAGCAAGATATAAAAGACAGATTCTTCTCTCTTATTTCTTTCATTCATCTTGACAGTTGACAATCCTGCCTCTGCTAGGGTCAGCACGGGATTTGCTGTTTTACTCTTGTTGGACAACATTGCTCATGGTGGGAAAGATTCTGAGATTAGCAGCTGCCTTTGAAAAACAAATACCCTTCCCTCCCTCTCCTTCACTAGGTCAGTCAGTCTTTTGTTCAGTTCCACATATAACCAAAACAATGTTACAATAGCAGAAAATATTCTGTATCAAGTGTTTCTCTTATGGAAATCCAGTGGAATAGAATTTGGTCATTATTTAACTTGTATAATTTAGGATGCAATGAACAACACGGGCACTCATCCTTTTCTTTTACTAAGCTGTTTAAAAAAAATTATTTTCATCCAAGAGAAAATATTTGATGTGATTGTATTCCCTCTATGTGCAGAAAAAAATATTTGTCAAAATCATCCAGATAAAGTGTCTTCTTCATTTTCCTTATATTACATATTATTTCACACACCACATAAAATACACTCATATATCTGGAGGACTCTGTCTGTATTCAGAACTCATACATGTGATAGATGCTGATTATTCTACTCAAGCACTTCTCATTATTCTATTTAAGTACTGATCACTCAGCATGGTCTGAAGATAAGATAAAAATCAGCTTTATTTCTTATTCTGAGAAAAGCTGACATCAGGATCAATAAATCCTGACAGAAGCTATTAACATTTTAATGAGTTACTCAATAATATTCTAAAGATGTGCTGGCAAGTCAAGCCTCCTTTGATTAAGGACAAATTTCTTAGACTACTGTAAATATATATTTCAAGGTCCAGAATGCAAAGCTGTCACTTATCAATCAAGAAAAAAGGGCAAAAGTCATGACTAAAGAAGCTAAGGAAGGGGCTGTCCACATGATTATAGTGTTTACTGTACATGATGGAACTTTTTAAGATGCCATTCATCTTAACCAAATAGAGCCAAATATTAGTCGTGGGGTTGTGTGTTTGGTTGTCATACAAATGAAGAAGCGTCCATTACTTCCTCCTACAGCATATAGAAACCCCATGATGTTGGGAGCAGTCGGACACATCTATACATGGTTGAATGGAAGAGCAAATACGGGCAGCAAGCCAGGTGAATGGGAAAGCAAGCGTCTGTGCAAACTTTGCATAGTCTCAAGAAAAAGGCACAAGGGGCCAACAGGGTGAAATATACTTGTCTAAGGGCGGATTTTGCCCTTTAGACTGCGCAATTTAATTGCACTAAAATGGATCAGGATTTGACCTGAAGGAGAGATGTTACCTGACGTAGTGTTAAACATTGCAATAAATCTGTTGTCAGGATCATGCTATTGAACATAATGCCAATAGGTTACAGGAAAATCCCGGCTGAGTTGCCATGCTTACAGAATATTGACTTGAGTGCAACATTTTAATAAACAAATATGAGTCTTTGAACACAAAGTCAGACGTGACTTTTCTAATGGAGGCCGTCCAATAGACTCCAAAGTACTGCAATAAAGCCGGGCACAGCAAAGGGCTGTGGGGTTCCCCATCAAGACATAGGAGAAAGCTGGGTAGGTCACATAAAATCACATTAGCAAGTCTTCCCTGTAAGTATGAACTTTCAGAAACACGAATCATGAAACCAGCCAAAAAGAAACTCATGTTATTAGATAAGCTTCTCTGTGGGCCTGCCTTACTCACAAGGAAAACATTCATTGGTTTCAGTAGGAGGTATTGCTCTGAACATGAGATGAAGCTCTCATCAAAATACAAAAGGAAAAGGCTGCAAACGCAGAAAGGGTAGAAAAATGCTCTCAAATATTTTGTGTCATTGATGATAAACTCCTTGAACACCTGAGTTTCCAGTTCTTAACGTAAGAAATATACATTTGTGATCAAGAACTGCAAAAAAATCCAAGACACACTTTCTGCGCCAGCAGAGGATGCCCAAAACATGGAATTGAAGCTCTGGAGTTTAATGGCCAGAATACTTACAGTTCCTAAAACATAAATTTAGGTGAAGACTCAGAACTCTCTCACCCAGTGTGGAACACTGATGCTTTATAATGAAGAAAACTTCCTGTAAAAGAGAACACGAAAAAGGAAGAAAAATGAAAAAAGGAACAAAAAATTTGATTATGCTTCCAATTCTATGTTAGATTCTCTCTTTTATAATTGGTTATATCTATGGGTTTAAAATGCTACTGTATGAAAATGACCTATTCATTCATCTCTTGATAACTTCTTACAGACATCCTATTGAGAAATGAGGAGTGCTAGGACTTCACAAGCAAGCGGGTCATGCGACCACTGAGTAAATTGAACTCCATCACACTGCAGAGGGAAATAGTCCAGTTTTCTTCTCTTCATGCTTTCATATATATATATTATATATAATGTGCGTGCATGTGCATAAACAAAACAGAAGAGATTCCAGGATTCCAGAAGCAAAATGAATAACATTGGTGTTCATAAAAACATTCAACAACTGAGGCTCTGTTGCAATCAAGTTGCTGTTGGCACTCACTAATAGACATGACATTTATTTACCTCTCTGACGGTCTCAGTGCCTTATGACACAAAACAGCATTTATGGGACTAAGCCTTGAAAACAAAACCCTTAGGAGAGTCATGAATGCCACTTCAGTATATTAGACAGGTGGCAAAGGGGTGGGTGTCATCCACACCCATTGATATGCTCTTATTTTTTCTTTGTTTTTTGAAACTTTGGTCAGGCATTCATTGTACCTAAGTATCAACAGCCAGGAATAACTTCACACACAGCTGTATTTTTTTAATTACTGTTTTGACTGAAAGGATTGTCTTGCAGTCTATGCATGGATAATACTGAAGATTTGCTTGGTGAAGCAGATCATGTTGTGATGATTGCTTACTCTTTTTTTCTATTGACGTTCTTGTGCCGAATGGGATCATCCATGTCATCCAAAGGTGAGGACCCAGTCCACGTTCAAGTAAAGACTGGAAAATATAAAGTTCCTTCCCACATCATTTTTTAGGTGTGTAAAGTCTTTGAGACCACTAAATCCCTTCTTCTGCAAGTGGCCAGAACGGCTGCCATCCCACCCGATTTTTTCAGGTTGGGTTCTGGCCCTTCCTAGGAGCTGCTGAATAATTTTATCCAGCGCAGACGTCATGTATAATGTATAAGAAAGCCTAACAGCTGGGCTAAGTCCCTGTCTCTGTCTTCCCACGTGAGGAGCCCATGCACCTGATTAGAGCACCACAGTCCTTCTTAACACAATGACTCTTGACGGCATTTTGTGTGTGTGTGACCCGGCAAACAGAGGAGTGCCCAGCCTCACCACTAGCTCTGTCACCAGGCTACCATCTTGCAAAAGCCTTGAACAACCTGTGTCCTGAGAAGTGCTTTAGCTGCTGAATTAGAGGACAAAAGGTTATTGTGACGACCGCAACCTCTTGCTCTTTTTTAGCCTGTGTGATAAAAGAGGAGAGTGACCTCTTGCTACATTGTTGAAAGGAACAACGGCCTGGGTTAAGAGCCTAACCTCCAAAAGAAGCAAAATGCATGACATGCTGCTTTTTAAAGCGTTTCTCATTAGCTGATTTGTGGGGGTCCCTGCTCAGCGTGCTGCCTGCACACAGAAGAGCGAAGCGTGTAACCAGGGCCTGAGCCACGAGGCAGGGGAGAGAGGAGCACCTACATCCCTCTGTGGACCTGATCTCAAAGCTCGGCTTGGACTTCATTTGAGACATGTGGGTTAGATTCAGTTTTGATGCTAAAGGTTTCTGGTGACTTCACTATAGCTGCACAGATATGAATAAGATCTTGTTTCCCCTCACAGCTTTATAGGTTCTTGCAAAATACATGTTTCTGAAAAACAGCTCGTTCTCTTCTGAGGGATTTTCAAAGGAGATGAACCAAAACCTTCCTCTCAAGTTTTTGAAAGCTCTCTCAATCAGATAGGTCTAATTTGCCTGTTAAAAGTAAAAAAAAAAAAAAAAAAGTAATTGGAAATGAAAAAAGAATTCCTATTGATGTTAACAGGCCTTTTATAAAGGACTTTAAAGCTCTGAAATATTTAAAAGAATATTATGTTTATGTCTTTTTTTTTCTAGATATTTCAAGTTTTTTTCTCCTGTGGGTCTGAACAGTCACAGTTCATTCAAATTTTTCTTCACAAACCCTGCTTTCTATATTTCTGGTTATCGACATTTCTGTTTTCTGAATTCCCTCTAATTGACTCCTGCTGTGGTGGAGAAGATGGAACACTTCCCCTACCCTGCAGGCTCTGCTCCGGTCCAACCCCTGGATGGCATTCACCGTTAGCAGATGGACCATGGATCATCTAATGACCTACTATAACAATAAGGTCTGTTCTTAGAAAGCTATCATCTGTCAAGCTGTTCCCTGTCCTCGGTCTATGCCATCCCTACATAGTACTTTACCCTATTCTTCCCAAATTAAATATTTTTAAATGCTATTTCTCAGTTTCGTAGCCATCATGTAGAGTTCATTTTCATTCTTTCACTATTTACAGGTCTTCCCAAACTTGAGTCATCTGTAAATGTGATTAGCGCATTGCTATTTAACATCCAAGTCAGTATTGAAAATACTAGTACCAGATCCCAGGACAGACTGCTGCAAAACCATGCTCAGCACAGGCCCCCATGCCATCAGTGACCACTGACAACTACAGCCCAAGCACACCATTCCAAACACCTTTGCATGCCACCTCGTAAGAGCCCCTACTATGTTTTCTCCTTTTCCAGTCTTCCAGTATATCAGTGGTCTTCCCCAAATGTCCGCTGTCTATAGCTTTCCCATTCCGTTCTGTGGTTTTCCTTTTGCTACTCATGTAGCAAGTAGCACCCTTGCTGCCTACCACCCCCTACTCACACCCTCACTGCCAGGTTTGGAGTTGGAAGGAGAATTTCCCTCCCAGAGGACCATCTGTCCTCTGCTCTCAACAGCATAAAGCATTTTTGTAGAAAGTTCTGGGAGGTACGAGACATTTTGTGCTGTTGCAGGGTCCTGGGGCAGCAGCAGTATGCTTGATACTCTTCTGCCCTCTTCCTGCACAGAAATAACTGAGTTTTTGGCAAGAGGATCTAGATTTTTCACAATGTTTCGGGTAGAGTTTAGTGGCTTAAGATTGGTGCATCGAACCAATGCTCTATGTAGTCTTTCAGAGTGGACATCTGTTGCAGGACAGGGAACCAAGTGATCCTTTCCTGCCTGTGTTCCTCTGCATTAGTTATTATTGGTGCCCCATGTGAACTGCATTCGTTTTATGCCTTGGCCTTTCTGATTTTGCCCCTACACGCTCATGCTGTGTTTCTGTGAATTACCTGATTTAGTTTCTAACCTCTGTACATTCTCTCCTTGTGTTCGAGGCCCATGAAAATTGTAGGCATCTTGGTCTTTTCTACACCATTTTTCTATTTCTTTCACAAAGAGATAATTTGCTGATGTGTTTGTAATACCATTTCCTTAAGAATCCTTTCCACTCCTTTGAACCAGTTTCCTGGGAGATCAGTCCTACAAAGTCTCTGACTTCTGTGAAGTCCACTTTCTGGAATGGATTCATGGTTTCTATTTTGTTGCTCTTCCTTCTCCTTGATCATAAGCTCTGTCATTTCAGTCATCCTTACTCAAGTTAACTTCTGTGTGAAGAAGTTCCTCCCCTGCAGTTAGAATTGCATCAGAAAAAGCTTCCTCTCTAATACCTTTCTTCACTCTTAGAATATACAGCTTAAAAAGAAAATGGACAACACTGCATCCCCCGAGTTTTCTGGACAGTCAGTTTGCCTCTCTCTCCCAGAAGATATTTGGATAATTAAAATCTGTACAGGTCACCAAACTTTGTGCTCTGAATCATTTTGTTCATTACTCAACAAAATATTTATCCACCTGATCTTCCTAATTTGGCAGCCTAGGTTGGATCTGTAGATCCATTACTAAGCCCAGCTCTTTTCTTATTTTATAATTACCTTTCTCACCCTCTGCTCTGCTGGCGACATTAATTTATACCTCTCAGGATGTTCCCTTTCATTCTTTCGTCCCACTTTAGACCTCTCTTCATTCAAGTAACAAATTGGTGTACAAAGATGCTCTTCTCCTTTCTCATGATGTTAACTCCATCTGTGCTCATCATCACATGGGATGGGATGGTCCCTGGCAATGTCATCTATGCAGCCACACACAAACAACACCTCCTGGCAGGGGAGCTGGAGGTACCTACTGAGAGCAACACCTGAACCCCTAATCCCTTATTCCCGGGGCCTTGGGAGCACTCTGATATGCTCAGAGTGACTCCTGGTAGTGTCGTTACTGGTCAGAAAAATGGGAGGCAGAGATGCCGCAGAGATGCCTGATGTCTTCACAACTTTTGTACAACTGTTTCAGATTTGAGCTCTTTGCACATAGCATACCTCCTTGAATGTGAAGCTTGGTCCACTAGTATCTATCCTTGTTGCTTCCTTCCTCCTTCCTACTGCCATCAACTTGTGCTGCTTTTTGAGCGTGGTAGTGATGAGTTCCATGGTTTTTATGGCACATAACTTTTGCTTTTCCACTGCCCTGTCCTCTAGCAGGTTCATTTCCTATTGTAATGAGAGAATAACCTCCACATCCAGGGGACACTCGCTTCCAGGTCAATCTCAATCCTTTGAGATTGACTAATTCGTGTTAATTATACACACACACTCTCTTCTGTAACACACATATAATTCTGTTATGAAATAACGTTGCCTATTGCTGGTGTCATTTCAGACCTCACTCACTGCTTTTGGGATATAACCTCCTACATCGTGCTGCTAACGCTCTCATGATTGTAATTACCTCTCAGCCTGCTTCTTCCTCCTACTGCTTTCTTATTTGCCTCCAGAGACATTTCCCCAGCAAGCATCCCTTATGCCAGGTATCATTCCCTGTGTCATTTCACTGCAGTGAATTTGGATAATCCCAGCCCATCTCTAGGTCCCATCTCTGGCTCTCAGATGTGCAGGAAAGCAAGACTTCCAAAATATAATTCTCTACTTAGACTGAAGCCATTGTGAACTATCCCTTAAAAACACCATTTGTAAGCCAGCCAAACAATACACGATCATTGAAACAGTGTCTATAGAGGTGCCAGGGCATTGCTCAGTACTGTTTATGAAGATTTGGGCCAGATACTGTGTATAAGTTCACTAAAGCCAACAGCACTTTGTAGTGGCATTGACTGATGAAATGATCTGTCTCTCAGAAACCACTGCATTCTAGTACGCCACCACCTGCAATAATAAATAAATGGCCCATGCTTGGGCATCAGAGACATGGCTATCACAGTTTCAAGGATTAACAGCAGCTTACAAAACACCTAAATCTTTTGCTGTCTCCATTTTGAGGAGAGGCTTCGGTGGGCTGTAATTACATTTCACCTACTCTGGCTGCTGCTCTCCGAGTCTCCCTCCTTGTTACCCTCCAGAAGGGCTCTTTGCTGTTTTTTAATGAAATAGCCTGAACAAACATAAAGCTTCCAGTGAGGCAATGCAATGTTGGTTACTAAGCAGCCTTTGTAAAGAGCGTGCACTGCTTAAACCCCCCCCTCCCTCTTTTATCACTTAGCTATTATCTGCACAACAGGCCCAGTTGTAAGTAAATGCTGACACTATAATATAAGCATGCTTTAGCTTTCTGCTCCCACATTATGCTTTTAACACGCTACTTATTTTGAGGGAACTGAACAAAATGGTGGTGATGATTCTTAGCTAAAAAAACCTGGTGCGTACTATCCAAGAAATCTAACAAAAACATTAAATATGTCCCAGGAAATCAAATTTATAGTGCAGGAAAGACTTAGTGACTTCATTGCTCAGGTTACCAGTTGGATATCAGTTTCATCATCAGCAACCTCCAATTTCCTGTTTTGCTTATCGTAGAATTACTGTTTTCTTTTTTTAATGTTTGCACAGCCCATATGGCAACAGCTACACTAAGATTAGATACAGGGGTTTTCTATGATGGATTAAAGACCATGTTTGTTTTATGACATTTTAAGAAATAATAATAATAAAAAAGTCAGGAGCTGAATGTATATAAAACACAAATAGTGCTTACATGCTTTTCTTTTTTACCATTGGAAAAAGTATGATTCATGGCTGTATGTGCATTAGTACTCTGTAACCATTGCTGATTTGTGTCCTGCTTTGGAACTGTTCCTTTTTACTGACTAATAAGTACCACTAGACCTCTGGCAGTTCGTAACAACATTATATACTTCTAGTCTTTACAGAAACTTGTTTGCGTCTTCTGTCTTTACCTGTATGAATCAGACACTGTGTCATCTCTTTGTGCTTAAAAACTTTCCTATTAATCTTACAAGTTGCCTGGTCTTGCAAAAGCCTGACCCTACATTGTTTCACTCACCTATGAACCTCCCTTATTGCAGAATGATTTTTTTTTTTCAAGGATAAATGCATTTCTTTGTCATTCCCAATCATTCTGTGAAACTGTAGCTTTTTTCTCTAATGCAGACCTTCAAACCCAATTGATAAATCTCCTCAAAACTCCTCTCAAGCTATAACATCTCATTGGCCTCTCTCAAGTTCCTCAGGAAGTTCCTGAGCAAAAGGTTTGCTGCTGCCTGGAGATTGTGCAGCCAGACTCACAAGGGTCGCTGCCAGGGATGTTTGGGCTGCCCAGGAAAGGACTTTCACCTAGGATGGGTGCACCAGTTCTGCATATCTCACAGCTTTAGGTTGGGCCTGTAGTTCCTTTACTGAACTTCAACCTTCAACTCCCTCCAAGTGACTAAAAATCACACTTATGAGGTCTCTATAGTGAAGGAAGAGAAAGGAGAAATACATGATCAATTTGTGGGTCAGCAGGTAGTGACAGTGTGGAGTTATTAGATAAGGCATATTCACCAAGTGTGCATATTCACTGTACCAGGGGAATAAACACATTTTCAGTTGTTATTTAGGATTAAAAATAGGAGGATAATAGAAGTAAAACTGCTTATTGAAGCAGTATGAACATGACTTAAAGAAAACAAATCTTTTAGTCACCTTTACCAATTGATTGGCAATTTTTTTAATGCCGTATTTTTCATTTGGAAAAACCACACTGTAAGATATGCTGAGATGCAAAACCAATATTAATGCACACAATAAATTCAGCTTTATGACTATATTAAGAAGTTATAAAAATACAGCAGATTTATAAATGCAGAAGCCTACAGAAAATTTCTCTTGTCCTCTTGCAAGCATCAGAATCTCCTGGTTGAAAAGTAAACATTAGCTAACAGACATTCAAACTAAAACAATAATTACTTGTGCAAGTAGTTTTTTCCTATTTGCAGGATCTGACTTGTTGTCTACTTAAGCAGTTACAATACAGTTTTGAGGTTATCTTCTGCTTCTCTTCCTTGAAGAACAATGAGGCAGTATTCAGAAAATTTTCCCCTCTGGTGCAGGTGAAGTTCAGTTCACAAGCCCATGTGTACAAATAAAACTTCCACATTCATCAGTTTGGGAAACCGGACAACCCTTTTGGGCACCTAAACTCAGGTAGCCAGTATCAGGAAATTTTGAGCAGAAGTCCAATTCATATCAGTGCAAATCCTTCTCCCACACCTCCTTTGCTTCTGTGAAAAGATGGACTTCCCAGTGGGCATTTTGCAGGCAATTCTGCCAGTTGGATCAATAGGGGAAAATAGTAGCAACATTTGAAAATCTGTCACCTAGGGTCCCCAAAAAGGCCATCTCTGCAGCTTTTATTGCCAGCACTAAATAGTACATTTCATAAAAGAGGGAAGACACATGTTCACAGTTTTTCCTGTCTTCCCTCACTCAAACTTACTTCTCTACCCTGTCTCTCACGTGAAGGTAATTGGTACTTGCATTTATGCAAGTAGGAAGGACTTGAGCACCAGGCCATCCTGATGAGAATGTTGTTAGCATGTATAATAGAAAAAGGATTAGAAATGATCTGTGCTACAAAAGAGGGCTTCTTTCTTTTCTCTTTTCTTTTCTTTTCTTTTCTTTTCTTTTCTTTTCTTTTCTTTTCTTTTCTTTTCTTTTCTTTTCTTTTCTTTTCTTTTCTTTTCTTTTCTTTTCTTTTCTTTTCTTTTCTTTTCTTTTCTTTTCTTTTCTTTTCTTTTCTTTTCTTTTCTTTTCTTTTCTTTTCTTTTCTTTTCTTTTCTTTTCTTTTCTTTTCTTTTCTTTTCTTTTCTTTTCTTTTCTTTTCTTTTCTTTTCTTTTCTTTTCTTTTCTTTTCTTTTCTTTTCTTTTCTTTTCTTTTCTTTTCTTTTCTTTTCTTTTCTTTTCTTTTCTTTTCTTTTCTTTTCTTTTCTTTTCTTTTCTTTTCTTTTCTTTTCTTTTCTTTTCTTTTCTTTTCTTTTCTTTTCTTTTCTTTTCTTTTCTTTTCTTTTCTTTTCTTTTCTTTTCTTTTCTTTTCTTTTCTTTTCTTTTCTTTTCTTTTTTCTTTTCCCTTCCCTTCCCTTCCCTTCCCTTCCCTTCCCTTCCCTTCCCTTCTTTTTTTTTTTTTTTTGTTCACCACGCAAGTGGGCACTAAAGCTTTTTGATGTACTACATTATTGGCCTGGAATGGGTTTAGACTGAGCAAGGAAGAGGTTTTGATACACTGTTTGTGGGATTAACCTGTTTTGACACCAACAATTGCTGTATTTCTAATATCACTGTGACTAACAATGTTTTATTTGTCTAAGTGAAATAATGTATAATTTATCAAATGAAGTACTCTAAATGTATTGTAAATTTGGGTATTATAAATTTGTTTACTGTAAATATGGATCTAAATATATGGTTTTAAACAGTTGTTTTGAGTTATGAATGGTGTCCTTGACAATCAGTTCTTAAAAGCTTTTTCCAGAAAGAAATTGTAAAAGTCCAGGACCACAAGCTGTTGGCAAGATTTGGCTTTTCTGGGTGGTTCTTTGGTTTTAGCAATTAAGATTATTAAAGAGAAATCAAATGGCATGATAACCTTAAGTTTCCAACCCGCTGCACAAAAAATGTTGCCCCCAAATCACACGTTAGAGCCCAGTGGATGTTTGTCGCCTCTGCTGTCTGCCCTGATATGCAAGGTCCATGGGCTGTGCATGGTTTTTCGACCTCAGTCTTTCATCAAGAGTACGATTAATGCTAAGAAGTTAGAAACTTGCATTCACAGCTTGGCTCTCACTTCTTTTTTATTCTGCTTCACCCTTTTGCTAAGTGGTACCTGCTTAATTCCAGATAACCTATCTTCTTGAACCTTTTGGTGAGTTTGAAGTATCCAGCATTAATGCACAGGCAGTGGAGGAGGAAGAAAAGGTGGTTCTGGTGTGAAACCAGAATCTGCAGTGATTACAGGTCCAAGAAACTCATGTTCACTGCAAGCGACTGATGGGAGACTCTTCCTTTGAAGCAGTGCTGAATCACCCTCAGAAACC
>NW_009234794.1:0-32040 GCF_000690835.1 Fulmarus glacialis | reverse complement strand
AGGGAAAGAAGAATACAGTCGTATGCCCCTCTACTGTGTGAGCGCACCACACGTGCACAGGTCTTTCACAGGCTCTGTAAATTTTCCAGCTATGAGCGGAAAAGGAGATGCCAAAATGACCACATGAAGGTTTCCATGAGCTATCAAATACCCCATGAAAAAGCTTGCTTGCCTGTTCAAATAATTTGAAACTAGATCAATGCATCAAAACACTGCTTTTAATATACACTAGCCCACCCATTTATTCAGTAGCATTTGGATAATTCACATTCTGTCAAATCTGCTTATTGCCCTGGACCCTCTCCTCCCCGAGCCCTGGGCTCTCGGTGGGGACCCAACTGCCCCCTCAGCTTGCATGGAAAGAAAATGATTCCTGTTTTCACGTGCTAAACACGTGCGCACGCTCAAGCACGTATGTGGTCTTACCTCCGCATTGCTACTAAGGATCGCCGCTCCAACATAGTCTCTTTTGCTCTTTAACTGTATTTTATTTCAACAGGTGCCTTTTCAGCCGAGCAGCAATTCAGCTAGCACTCACCTCCCGTCATGGCACACGTCTGCAGACCTGCAGCTGTTTATGCCAAGCCACATTTGTCCTACTCACTGTATATTCAGATTGCATTTCTGGTAGGACTTACTACTGAAGAAACAGGTCAAGCACGCAGGAATTTTTGACAAAGACTTCTTTAAAACAGCCCTATCAATCTATTGTGTACTGTATTTCACTCACACGTTATGAAATAAGACTAGGGAAAATGTTCATCTGTGAAAAATTCCCCAAAGAGAGGCACGTCAAGACCGCTAGTCTTTCCATATTGTTATGAATGAAACTCAAAGTTTCAAGTATCAACCCCCAAAAGAAATCGCTAGGGATTTCCACTGCTTTCCACCCCCTCTCAATTTTAAAGTAACTGCATTAAAAGTATGTGTATTTATACATTAAGGCATAATGCACACACACAGAGAACAGTGACTGCTGCTCCTGATGCAGTGAATGACCAAAAAATTGGCTGTGGTTCAGAGAATACTCCATGTTTTGGAGACTGTCATGACAGGCAGGGATTAGATTTTACATGAGTGGTGATGAGGATACGTCTACTGACATGTGGGGGCTGTGTGTTTTCTTGCCAATGGGGCTGAGCCACATAATTCATCTTTCTCACTGCGAAAGGAGCACATCAGCTACAGAGACTCCCTGTTTACACAGGGAGGACTACACGGTGCACAAATGGAGCACAGCTATATATTGAATCCAGCACGACAGATTATTAAGGCTGCTTTTCTCCCTGTTAATTATATAGAATTTTTTGCCTTTTGCAGCTGGGACTGGCATCGCTACAGAGCGACTGTGCCAGCTTGTCACTAAGCACACACAGCAGAAAAACAACCCCTGCAGATGTATAAATGTACTGTTTTGAGATATTTTAAATGCATAGTTTGTTTCAAGAGTCATCATCGCTTCTTATTTAGTCATTACTACTGGGTTATAAGCAGTCCTGTATAGGACATGTTTCCTTAGTTTTTCTATAATCACTCCAAAATAATTTTTTTTTTTTTAATTTCTACTTTTCATACCTTGAGAATAAATTCTTGTGGGACACAGGGCACCCAGATAAGTATGGGAGGAGCTGCAGCGTCAAATATCCCAACAGAAGTTGGTTATCACCAGTCAATAAATACAGGTTTATGGTGAATGTTTACCTTTATATACCTCATCTATAGGATAGTAAATATATGAAAAGTGAAATGTTTCTATTCTGCATTATATTGGGTATATTGCTTTACCATTAATATTTTTAAAGAGTTTATTTAAAGGCAGTTACTGGCAGTATGTTGTTTTTGTAGAGTGTAGATTGTGTGGACTGGACATCTTTTTATTTTAAATCAGTGTATTTTTTTAACTGAGCAGCAATGACCATTTTTTTTTCTGCTTACAGATGTAGTGCAATACTTAATGAAGCTGGCAAGCACTTAAAAAACCCTGGTCAGTTGTTTCAACTTCTGTCAGAGTGACTGTAGGACTGGCGAGTTTATGTTTTGGAACTTTCCCCCTAGCCATGCAAGCCAGGATGGGACTTTTGGTCTGTGCAGGATGTAGGTACGCTCATGAGCAATTTCTGCACCTCCCCTGCCTTCTTTTTTAACCAGCTCAAATAAAATAAAACTGAACCTAGATGCTTACGCCAAACAATAAAAACTTGAGATTAGCAGGGTTTAAAAATGTCTGCCATTCCAGCCCAGCAATTTTGGATTTCCGGGTTTGAGTAAGATCACGAGTGATAAAACAGATACAATAAAAGAGACTGCTCTCATGATATTTCCAGAATGGCCAGACAGTAAATCTCACTAGGTAAATAGATTTCCAGCATACTACTAATGTCTAGAGGTCTGAATAAACAGAAATAATTTATTAGGATTCACTCATCACTTGGGCTGAGCGTGACCCAGTGCTTGTGTTGCAAATGCAGGCATGGCTTGTAAACGATCTTGTAATCTTCAGTTTTGAATTTGTGGTTCAGATGAAACCGAAACCTGAAAACCAAAAACTCAGCTATTATTCTGTTTTTTTCCCAGGTAATGATTTAGCTTATGCTTGCTTGAACCTTAGCCTATGCTTACGAAAAACTTGCCAAACCTAGCTGAAATATGGGGTTCATCAGCAGCATCATGGTGGCAACCAGAGTCAGGATGCAGTGCCATGGTGTTAAGCACTATAAACTAAACAATCCCTATTCAAAGAATTTTAAAAGTACTGCTGAGCTTCTTTTATTAGAAATGGTACAAAGCTACAGTAGGAGGAGAACTGAATTCTGTTCGGGAAATATTTTCTAAGACAGCGAGAGCACGTTTTGGGAAAATAGCTGCAAGTGTGGAACACTTCCCTCCAGCTCTGGTAGCCAGGTTTTAAAAGGAGTGAGATTCATTTAATATACCCTGTGAAAGCATCGAAAAAGGAAGGCTGACCTGTAACAATAAGCGCATGTCTGCACTGGAAACTGGCTGTGGATTTGGTGCATTAAAGGATCCACAGCAGCTGCTGTGGAGGCAGTACAGTACCACACCATATATTCCCATCCTTAAGGGAATAGTGCTTCTTGCACTAGGTCTTTGAGCGTCTCAACAGAGAAAGGGGTATTTCTCCATATTGCAGTGAAGTCTGGTTAGTCACCAAGGAAAACGTCCTCAGGCGGGGCTTTTGGGGGGATACCATCATCCTTAGAAGGCTGGATTGCTTTCTGCCATGAGAAACAGCTCTGCTATTTCTCCAGTCCTTTGGATGAATCCCATTTAACCTTTGCCGTGGTGGCCTGAGGAGCTCTTTATTGGACACTCGGGCAGAAGAAAGGAGGGAATGGTACCTTGGGCAACTGCAGATTTCCCATGGGAAGTATGTTTGGGAGCGTGAAAGGTTTGCCTTTGAGGTCTGAGTTGGAGGCCAATAAATTTCTGCCTGCTACAGCACCTGCTTCAAAAGGAAAAAAGACCATGTGGTAATTGGCAGGAAAAAGGAACTTTGGAAGATAAACTGACAGAGAATAGCGCCCTAAGAACTACTGCCATCGACTTAGGACCCAAGACGCTTCGAGCATATAGCTTGATACATATGCAACCTGAAATCAAAGATTGTCTAGTCTATGAGATTAACAGCCACTGGATCTAGCTGAGGCCACAGCACCGCTGGTCACAACACTGTTGGCCACAGTAGAAATGGTTAGCAGAAGATGGTTACTTTCTCGAGGGAAACAAACAAAGCAGACAAAGGATGCTAGAAAAAAAACAAATGCCAGTGTTCTTGCTGCCCCCATTTTACAAATGGAAAGCTGAGGCAGAGAAAAGTTAGTTTGATCTGTGTTGCCTACAGAATCTGCTGCAGGCTTGAGAACCATGTCTGGTATCTACAGTCTAGATCCAGGTCTTTTAATATAATCCCACTTCCCTGCTTCCTGCTTCATTAAAGTTGCTTGGTTGAAGTCTGAAATACCATTGCCAAAACAGCTGCCTCATTATATATTTTTTATTCATTCATATTTCACCCCTGATTTTTGCTGGAAACCACAGCTTCTCCAGCCTGGGGATTCCTTTTGACAGTGCAATAACAAAACACATTTCGCTCATCACTTTCTCCCAATGGGAGTATCGTGTACCGCGCTTGTATCTTCTGCGTGCTGGAAACACTCTGCTCGAGTTTCAGAACTCACAGCCCTAACGCACATTTCTTATCTGTGTCAGACTGGGCAGACAAGAGTTTATGAGGAAAGAGATGCAATCTTTTCTTTTTTTACTCTTTTTTTTAGCCCATCTTCTCTGCCTCCAGATCTCACCTCCCTGTTCTTACAGTCCATGTGATAGTAGCGGGAGAAAGAGAGAGAGACACTTAGGATGGCTGTTGTGCTAAAAATGAGGTGTCTCTAAAAGGAAGCCCTTTTCACCTTACTGTATTTGCTAATTTTCTCCACTAACTGTACTGATGCCACTGAGAAAAATGCCAAAATGTATTAGAACAACCATAGCCATCAGGCTGTAAGGCAAGCTAACTGGGAGTAAGGACCCTGTTGAGTTCAACGAGTCTTTTGTGATTTCCAATGCACTATGAAAAAATGCCTTCAAATTACCCAAGAAGTATGTTAATAGCTGACTAATGCACAAGCTGGCAGGAATCATTGCTGCTTGAGCACGGCTCATTAATCTTACCTTTCATTAAAAAAATTCCAAACTTTTTAATAAACAATTTTTATTTAGGAAGTAAAGAACAGTGGAGTGCGCTTTTTGCTAGGCAAGTGAGCTCCCTATGAAAAGAAAACATTTCTTTATATTTTTTGCATTAAAGCCATCTTTCTTCCATCACCAGCTTTGGAAATGCACGGAGTACTTTCCACTTCTGTAAACTCTCAGGGTTAATTTTTTAATCTTTCTTTTCACCTTTGCAAGCTCGTCCTTCCTAAGCTGAAAAACTCTTGCCACTGACACCCAGCCCGTTTCTGCACAAGGCGGGCAGCGTTTCTCTCTGGTGAGGAGCTGGGGGGCTGCTGGGGAGCAGAAATGAGAGGAGAGAGCTTCTTGCTGACAGCTGGACGAGGCACTGCGCGCTGGCCCGCAGCGCTCGAAGTACCACTTCACATCAGTTCAGACCCAGTTGTGGTCCTGTTTCCACACGAGAAGAGACCTCAGGGGTCTCCTGTTTGCTTGGCCTCCCGGGAAATATTGCATGCCGGCTTTGTGAAACGGATAGTTGGGACAATTTTTTATGCTGGGGCAATTGCCATCATGTTCCCTTTTGCCTGTGGTTGTGGTCTGAAGTGTTGTAGTCGAATAGATAGCTCTGTCCAGCCTTATTCTTTGGGACCCCTTCATCTGTACAGCATGACTTATTCAACGCAGTAGTGAAAACGAAAGATAAAGTGCATTATCACTAGTAGTTACAGAAACATGATTGTTTTCGGTGATGTTTTGTCAATAAACACCAGGGCAGAACAACTTAATATCAGACGTTGCAAAGTCCTGATTGCACAGAACAGAGAGGTAGAAAAAACAAAAAAACCCCTCTGATCAGTGTTATTACTGATATTTTACATTCACGCACATCTCGGTACAGATGTATGCTAACTTTTCCAAGTAAATGCTTCTCAAGGTTTCTACAATAATTTTATTTGCCTTTCAAAACAACTCAGGCTTCAGGATTTATTAATGCAGCAATTAGTATGCTGATCATGCCCAGCATGCTTAAATCTTTATTGGCTGTATGCACCACCGAAAGTTTTAGTTTTATTAAACCTGAGTCTCCTACATACTGCTGTTTAGTGTGTGTTACAAAACTAAGATCAGTTCTGAATGTAATGTAACCCACATGTTGGATTGCTTGCTTCAGTGACTTACAGAAATATTTCAGGTAGCAAGTATTTTCTTAGTACTCTGTTATAAAAATATGTCAGGCACACAATGTTTGCATTATATGTTCCTTTTCTGTTAGAGAAAGAGAATTATGCACCAAACCCTGTACTCCATTCTGTTCCTCACAGATCAGTCGTTTTCACCAACTCTGTATCAAACTACTGTGAATCATCATGTTTCAGTGAAGATTTTGCGGTGAGACAGGCAATGGGTTAAATTAGAGTACAGTTACCTTCATCATATGTAGATAGATAGATAAATAGATAAAGTGCATACCATATCTGCAAAGCAAAAACTAGACATAGATTGTAGGTTTTATTCACATGAAGGAAGGGGCAAGTGCAGCTGAGATTTTTTTTCCCCGGCAAGTGCCAGAGGCTGTAGGAAATCGGCCAGGCATGATGCTAGGCATATTGATCTTCGCAGAATCGTCTTTCTTTCATACCCTGAAGACAAAAATGTCAGCATGATGGAGCAGCCTCCTGAGAGTCCCTGGTCTGAGCCCTTCAAGTCAGCGCTGTCCTGCCCACTGACTCGCAAGCCCCAACTGGACTTTGCCTACCAGCACAGTTCTTCCCCCGCCACAGCATCCAGCTGCAATACTGGTGTTTATACCACCATAGGAAAGAGAAGAGCCAGGGCTGATATGATTTGTAAAAATAATTCTAACAGGTGATGCAGAGCCTTGGCCAGGTGGTTAAAAATGTTTATTCCCTTACACCATACAAAGAAGAGGCAATCTGCCAAGTTTATTTCAGATTCAATCTGTGGCAATTTATACAATTAATCTGACTAATGGAGCTAGTCTAAAGAGACTTCTAACAACACATGAGTTGCCCCCTGTAATGTACAGTTTAGTTTTGGTTCCAACAGATGAACTTTCAGACTTCAGCTGCAGGTGACGTTCCCAGCCATCGATCCCCTTTCCATCCCAGGTTATCATCTTCTGTAAAAGTGGAAGAGGAAATGGGTTTGCTGTTGTGCTTACGCTGTTGGCTGCCTGGCACACTGGTCTGATACAACGTGTGGGCACTCTGCTCTCTTCTGCCACCTCTATTATGGCAAGAGTCTCCCACCTGGGTTTTGTCAACACTAACGTCGAAGGGGCCCTGGCTAATACGTTAAATTTCTGTGGCAGGATTTGCCAAAGTCTCTCTGTCAGACCCCCCTTGAGTGCAGGATTTAGGACCGAGGGCAGACAGAAAACTCTGCATTTGCAGAGCAAGAACAGCACGGACAGTCCAGGATTCACCAAATTACACTGCCAAAAGGAACTTGAAGCCCAGCAAAGGAAGCCCGCTGCCCCACCACTCTGTAGCCAAAATTCTGTGTTTAAACATATTGCACTTATTCTGTTATACTGAGATAGCTGGCAAAGATGTTCTCCAGGTGAAAAAAAAAAAAACAACTAAAAAATAGATAACTCTTAAAGGTAGCTAACGTATTTCTGCTCCATCAGCTGAATACATTTGAAAGTCAACACACTCAAGCTTTGTTGGAGCGAATTCCAGCACTTAGGATTTAAGTGCGAATCCCCCTCCCTTACCCGTAAATACACCCATTTAAATGTGTTCATTTGAGTGTTTCAAGTCATCTCGAATTCCATGGTATCCACAGAAAAAAGCCAGTCTAAAGTCAACAAAGCCTACAATGACATTGTAAAAAGAGGTGCTATTGGGAATTCATTTCTGTTTTCTGTGTTATATCCACTACTGTTTGCACAATTGTAGCCCTGAAAACACAGTCTTAAAGTTAAATCAGGTTTATCTTCTTCGCTAATCATCATAAGCAGAAATACAGTTTTTCAGATTTAGTAGAGGTCTAGTCAGGCTAAACAGATTATGAAAAACTCTAAAAGAGTTAAATTTGATGTAAAACAAGTGTTTTGGGGATTTAAGCATGGGTTTTTCTCAAAATCCACAGTGACTGAAATCCAGATAGATTTCAGCAGTAGGCAACATGAACGAAACCCCAGAACTGCTAAAACCAATGGTAATTTGGCTATCAACTGGAGCAGGATTTTACATGCTGTATCTGCTCCTGCTTCAACATCTTCCCTCCAACCTACTGTATTTATTTCAATCATATCCATATTGAATCTGGGCCAGTTAGCCCACCTCTTTTTTCTCTCATAAAGCACATGCATCACCACAAAATAAGTAATTCATAGGTCAGGGCTACTTTCCCACTCTCCTTCCAACCCTCACACAGAGCAACAGGGCTCCGAATGGCTTGGTGGCTTTCCAAAAACTGCAGAGGGTGACTAAACGAGCAAGAAGGTAAACCTAGGTTCGTTCAAAACATACGCTAGTGCCTGAGACCCCTTTCTTGCTGATCCAGTTCTTCACGGTGGCTGCACAGTGAATACATGCCTCAGATAACGCAAGGGATGATGCCTGGACGTGAGCTGCGTGGCACCCACTTGGAGGTGCAGTAACCAAGCCCGGGTGTCCCAGGGATGGGGACATGCTGCAGAGCCCAGCCTTGGAGCAGCCTACCCGAGGAGCTGAGCTAAAGCAATGAGACCAAGATGGGTGGGGAGGAGGAGGAATACAGCTGGATGTGACTGGTAGAGTTCAAAACACGAACCTCCACAATTGCATTGCTGTTACTGATAGCATTTGCTATGGGAGGACCAGGGGACCCACCAAAACGGACGATGTCTCCAGTAAGGGGACACTGGCCACTACAGTCCCTATAGTAAAGGTTATGGGATTCTTCAGTCTGATGTTTTGGCGACTCTGACAACCACATGTGCCTGTTTACGAGGAAAATAATCCCCTTCATTTTATCCGCCTGTATATTTAAACAGCCCACTCATCACCAACTGACTCGAACAACCTCCTCTCTACCTACCCTTTCCTTCCCTCTCCACCTCCTCCCCTTCATACAAGGGAGTCCAGCTCCACCTGTATACACAGCTGTATAATTTTTCCCAGGTTAAATATCTCAGAGTTTTACATCTGTTCCTGACATTCCTAGTACTGGGCACCGGCAGAAAGAATACTGGGACGGCTAATGGTCGTTCCCTCAGATATTTTATTAGATCCTTTTGAGTGTAATACTGAGATGATACTTTCAAGCCTAGTACTCTGCTGCTTTTAATAGCTTGCCTCATACAGTCCAAACAAGGTTATTATTAAAACAAAATAGTAATAATAAAAAAACAAAGTGTAGAAGTGTTGCCACAAAACCATCTGTTCAAACATCATCAGGAGGGGAAATCCTGCATTTAAAAAAAATACTTTCTACAGCCTGGCATTACTGAACAGTCAAGCTTGCCTGTTGAAGCAGGTAGGGCTATTGTTAGAGAATTTTCTTTAAATAAATAAAGATTTTTTTGCAGCTTGTGTGAATGAGCTGAGTCATATTTAGCAGCTTATCCGGCTAATGCCTGAGCTCTTTCAGGACTCAGATAGAAGCCGAAAGAGAAACAGAGTTATGCCGCTCTCTTATTTTGTTCAATGTGGCTTTCGTCTAAGAAAAACAATTCTCCACCCTTCTCAGTAAGCACTGAAATTTTAAATTGTTGTCTTTACATCTCTCATCGAACTTTCATCGTACAGTTGTATGAAAGCTGAGCTGAAAGAACACTTCTTCAAAGAGATGCTACCAAGAGTCCAATGTTGTCTGCAGTTTGCAGTAAAGCCAGAGACTTTGTTTCATTTTCAATTACCGTGCAGAACTGTACATACTGTCCCCTTTTTTATCATCAGAGCTGAAGAAGAAAATAGGAGGTGAAAATATGTTGGCAGCTATAGGATGCCCAAAATGCTTGACTGCCCTTGCAGGAGGGTACAACTTAAGTCCTGCTTAACAACGGTGAAGCAAGTTCCTTGCTGCCATGACCCGTTCAGCTGAATGCAGCCTCTCTTGTCTTTGTCAGCACTGGGAAAATAATTCAGATTAAGCAGAGTGTGACTTTGAAATAGCATAGCGAGGCTGGTGCCTATCGTCCTGTGTGTACATGGGTACGTCCGTCTCGGGTTGGAAGCAAATGGCTGAGTCCGAGGCGGAGGCGAGGGGGACTGTGCAGCGTCTGCAGCGCGGCAGCTCGGCAGGACTGGTCTCAGCAGCAGGCACCTCCTCCGGCGATTTCTGTTAGCTTTTGGAAGCTTTGCCCCACATTTGGGTCCTCAGGCAGAGCCGCCTGCAGAGCACCACTCGCCCTCCATCACCAGGTGAGGAAGGAGAGGGTGGTTGACCTCTCCCTCCGCCGCCGCATGCCTGCCTGTGTAGAAAGCAGGCAAGAGTCTTCCCACCACTCAGTGACGGGCATTAATCACCCTGCACTGCTGGTTTATCCCTTCAGGAGAGGCTACGGGAGCACAGCTTGCCGTGTGTTTCAGTCTGGCCTGCCCCAGAACATTGGCTATATTATAAGCATCAATCCTCTTTAATATTTTCTTTAAATAAAATAAAAGTGTTTTTGTCTAAAGTGTTTTATCTAATGGGATACTTCTTTTCCTCCTACTGAAGAGGACTAGGATTTGAAATCACAAAAATACTTAAACACGCTCCAAGCTTTAAATACCACAGGGGATTTATTCAGCACTCAAACACGTGTTAATGGATGAGTTTAAGTACGTGCCTAAGCACATGGCTGAATTGGGGCCTAACCCAGCATATTTTCATTTTATTTTTATGAAATTTCTTTAAATACCCATGCAAGTAACTTGGTGAAACGACTTCACTGGAAAAACATTTACTGGAAATTATTTCTTAATTAAAATCCAAAACAATAATTTTTCATTTACAGATGATGTGCAAGATTTTTCCAGTGTGAATTTGATGTGGTACAGAATTTCAGGTACAGAGAAGAGGAGGGGTTTCATTTTATTTTTATGAAATTTCTTTAAATACCCATGCAAGTAACTTGGTGAAACGACTTCACTGGAAAAACATTTACTGGAAATTATTTCTTAATTAAAATCCAAAACAATAATTTTTCATTTACAGATGATGTGCAAGATTTTTCCAGTGTGAATTTGATGTGGTACAGAATTTCAGGTACAGAGAAGAGGAGGGGGAAAAGTTTTTTTGTAGGGAAATGTGACAGAGGCAAGGGAAACCAGCAAGCATGTATAACAAATATTATAGAAAGATATCCACAGGTTTTAATCAACAATTGCTGAGAAGACAATTCCTGGGAAAAACAATTGTTTCTTTGCTTCACACTGAAATTTCTGAACAGATTCAGCAAGGGCTTTTTTAATATAGACTGTCCTTGGAAATTAGAGTTTCAAAATAGATACAGCACAGCGAGCAGCTGGGAAGAAACTCAGTTGACTTCTGTGAGGTGCAGAGCTTGAAATGCTGACTCTGTTTTAACGTCTTGCAGCCCCTGCCTCCCCCACCCTGCCCGGCTATTTCCTGGCTGACGCTCTCCTGCTTGAATTGGAGCCCAACAAAGCAAACTGTCACAACAATTGTAACTCAGAACCCACATATTTCTCAAAATTGTATTGCACTCTTCCAGGTAACCAGCTTCTTCACCGTCCTGAAATGCAAATGCTGAAGTAGATGTGAAGTGTAATTTGATTGCCAATCTACGAGAGAGATATGAGGAGGTGCAGCTTTCTGCATGTCTAAAAGAAGACTCAGAGCAAAGAGTTGCCATCTGTAGGCTGGGGAAACACCCGTGTCACAGCTGAAAAAGAAAAATAAAATTACAGGATGAAATCTCCTCACATGCAGACAGCACACTGCCAACGTCTGACATACCCACGGATGAGCGTTTTGCAGCGTTTCAAAGTGCAAGACATCAGCACCAGCTGCCACATTCCTGGTTCTGGTGAGGTGCTACTTACGGAAAGTATTCAACCCTCCTCCCCAGCGCTCACCTTCAATGTCACAGCAGAAAAAAGGAATCTGCCCTTACAGATTTTATTACCGTAACTGCCCTGACATCTGCCGGGAGCATCGGCAGCCACTGGGATTTGCCGCTGCCGGCGTTCGGCGCGAGCAGAGCCTCGCAGCAGCTCCGCAGCCAGTCCAGGGAGACAAAACTCATGCGTGAGCTCTGTTTTTGTACTTCTCTGACAGAGTCACTGCAGGGCTGAACCTAGACCCATAAACACACTTCAAGGTTTAACATCTGCAGAAAACTCAGAGTTTATGGTTAGAGGTGTTTCGGGGTAGGTTACTGCTTGCTGCTTCACAAAATCCTCACGCTGCTCTTTTCGAAGCTCGGTGACGGAGCTGTCATCGACCACAAAAGCCAGCCGAAGTGCGTCGGCACTGAGGATACCTTTATGCGCATGATTTTCCTATACTTGGGAAATTTGCCGGCGGGGGGGGAGGAATTGCGCATGCCAGTGCCAAACATTATGGACGCTGTCCCTGGAGTGGCAATGGCATCCGGCACCCCACCAGTGGGAGATACCCCAGTTTTAGGGCCGGTGCCTCTGAGCTTGGAGGGTCCTTCCTCCTGAAAAGAAGAGGCGTACCTACCCCATACGAGGATGTGTGAGGATTAGCTCTCTGTAAAAACAGACGTCTCCTCTGTGGATCACAATTTATATTGTGCGAGAGGCCTCGCCCAGGTCTGGCTATCACTGCCTCCAGCCCTGTGCAAACACGTGGGCTGACAGACGGTCTGTGACAAAGGGCTCCCGGCCCGAAAGTATTGGGACAGGTGATGGAGACAAACATGCAGATGGGAGAGGGGGAGGAGGAAGGTGATGGATGGAAATACAAAAGTAGCAGGATGTCTTTGTGCTTAATAGCTGCCAAGTACTCCTCTAGGGCTGTTCGGCCAAAATAAAAAGCATGTGAACTCTGCAAAAATAAAAGCAAAATACTGTAATTGCAATACAAGAACCCAGAGATACATACTTATGAAAGAAAATAACATTTAAAGCTGGTTTTAAGCTTTAAGCGATTTTAAAATAGCATTTAAACCTTTTCATTTCAAGACAGACTTTTTGGGGAAAAAAAAAAAATTCACGTGCACTTTAGCAAATCCTGGGAACTTGCCCTCTGCTCTTCTGTCTCCTGGTGGGAGAGCAGAAACTTCGTGAGGATGAAGCTCAAACTCTCTGTGAGAGGGCAGCAAATCCCATGTAGAAACATCTTCCTCCTTCCTTGAGGGTGCAGACACCTCTCCTTTATCTTTCTGGACAGGATGTGTCCTGGGGCCAAATGAGGCCAAAGAACAACCTGGCCTCTCCACGTGGCACTGTGGCCCAGGAGCAGCACACCCCAGGATTTTTCCAGCAGAAAATACCAACAGGGCTCAGCACAGAATTGCCAACTTCCACAGCCCTTTGGGAGAGCCAAAGATACTGTGATTTTTAAAGGAAGTTTGCAGGAAGGAGGAAAGTAGGGTTTCGGAAGAGGGCCAAGGGAGCAGCCTTACAGAGCACACCCTCTAAGGGATCGACTTGAGGGCTGTGGGGTTTGTGGTGGATTTCCCCATGAATCCTCATGCTCCATGTGGTTGGAGGGGCAGATCCAAGCCCTGCACAGTCCACTTCTAGTCCATGTAGAGGGAGCTGTTAACTGAGAAACTGAGCGTTGAATGGGGCAGAAGTTACTTAGGAAGTTTCTTGTGGGAAACAGCAGTGAGACCAAGTAGTTGAGGGATGTGTTACAGTTAAAATAATACAATTATTCCCTTTCTTCTTTCATTCTACCATTTATTAATCTTTTCTTTCTCCAGTCTCACAGGCCGGTTCTCCTCTTGTGTAGGAAATGACAGTCAGGAAAGGTGCCACTGAATTCAGTGATTCGTCTGGACTCCATGCAGTAAATGCTGTATTTGATAATTTCCCGATCAATGAATTTCTGTGCAGGAGAAAGTAATAATCTCTTTCATTTTCTGAAAAAGTACTTGAATTAATCATTAACTTATCTTAACTGGGCTTTTTAAAAAATTTTTCTGGAAGAGAGCTTACTTACAAAAATATTTCTTTTACTTCTTACCTGTGATCATTACTTGCGTTTAATGCAACAGCTAATCCCCCATGCCTGATAATTTATGTTCAGTCAAATTGCCTTTACAGTCATAAGAAAGATTTCTATAGAGTCCAGTGAGAAAAGGCATTGGGCCCCTAATCTACTGGCAGAGACCCTGGCCAAATTGCTGCACTCTCTGGAAAGGCCAGAAACAAAGTGAAAGAGATGGGACATAAAGAAAAAGAGGGAGAGCAAAGAGGGATGGAGAGAAGTTTCCAACGATGTTTCCGTGGAAGTCAATGGCAACACTCGCACTGGCTCTGTCTGCAGGAACATGCCTTTAAGCAATTGAGCTGAGCCTTGCCTTGGCGTAGGATCAAGCCTCACAGACCCCCATCCAAACCTCCCATCCTATTCTGTGCTAAGCCTGATCTGACAGCAGGTGAGATCCTAGTGCTAACAGTCCACTTCCCCTGCTGTTTCTATCTCTATGGTGAACGACTCACAAGTCTTCACAGCAGTCTTTGCAAGTAGAAGAAATAAATGCACAGTGGGTTGGTTTTTTTTTTAAGGGAATAATTTTAAAATAACAGGTACTTAAAACAAATCAAAGGCTACAGCTGTGCATAAAACTGCTACTTGTAAGCATTTCATTCACTAAGTGAATCTAACTAAGCAGAGCCGTTAAAACGTTTTCCTCTTTTACCTTGCACAAAGAAGAATATTGGCTGGGATTGCGGTTTTAAAGCAAACTGGACTTTTTCACAATTGTGAAATGGGAGGCAGGAAGAAGAGATGCAAGAAAAAGAAAAAAAAAAAGCCGGAATCATTGACCTTGTACTAAACTGCTCAAATCACATTCACTCAGAATAATTTCACAGAGGTGCCCCTGGGTGGTCTTGCTTCCAAAGACACAGCGAGATCTGTCTGATGCATTTTACTGTATTAAGCTTGGGGAAATGAAATATATCTGGAGGTAGGAAGTTGCTTTGCTTGCAGCCACTGGGTTTCAGGAGCACTTGGGACCAACACTTGGGAGTTTTCAGTCTTAAACTGTGAAGGCAAAGGCCCACCACTAATGCCAGGGGGTTAACTTCATGATTTCACACATTAGGCTGGTCTCCATAAAAGAATATTCCCTTGCATGGGGGGCTATGTGAGCTTGCATGTTGCGAGCCTTTTACAAGAGGGTTGGGTTGCGTATCTTGCACATAATTCAAGAAGAAACAAAATCTAACTGATGTAGGCATGCAATTTCTGCTGCCTAAGGCCTATTGAAGTGCAAAACTGGAACACGGAAATCCCCAGGGGAACTTGCACACTAATCTATGGTCCCCGCTCATATCGTAAGTGCTGCTGTTTTCCTTCTCGCCAGAGACCTGTTTCTGAAATGAAAAACAGCGTTCTGGAAAGCAAGCATCACTGTCTCAGGTGTAGAGCTTTGCATATGGAAACCCCATATTTTGGGATCAGCTTTTCTACAAACACATACGCAAAGTGTTTTGACAGAAAAAAAGGATACTTAATATGCTACTCATTTATCAGAAATGTAGGTAGCTATATCTCTAGTACACTTGATTCCTGGTATGCAGAACAGTCACTTTCAAAACAGCAGGTGGCAGGACGAGCTACAGCCCTGTTGTAATAGATTTATCACAGGCTTATGGGTACATCACCTCCCTTTTGCCCACTTAAACTCCAGATCTCCAAGTGCAAGTGAATTAACATTTTAAAACAAGAAACAGCTGTGTGAGCTTGTCCGGTGTGATCTTCATAAGCCTAATTTCCCAAGAACGGGAAGGACAAGTAATGGTCAATTTGGAAAAGCCAATGGATTTTATGTTGAGTGCTGCCGGGGCCGGAAGTCAGTGCTCATTCATCATACTGTAAGTTTCTCTCTCCAACAGGCTGAGGAAAAAAACTATAGTGATGGCAAATCAAAAGGGTCCGATTTACATTACCAGAAAATTTCTGGTATATTTTGCACTAAAAATCTGTGGTGACTTTGGTTCAGTAACTTTTTACATCTTGCAAGCACTTCAGATATTAAAAATCCTGGGTTAGCAGAGCTCTAAGAAGAAGAGAAAGAGAAGGTTCTCCTCTCTTACATACTTTTGAGCAACCGAGCAGGTCAGACTGCAAACCAACAGCAACGCGTGTGGGAGCAGCTCTGTGCTCTCACAAGTCTTGCACAAAGAAAAGAATTATTTTTTCTTCCCGTGAAAGTTCATTAAAAAGAAAGCCAAAAGCTGTTGGTCTCCACTAAACTACATCTTTGGGTTATGTGCTCATATGAACAGGCTGCCCCTTTTTGCAATACCCTCTTTCTCACCTTCTCCTTTTGTTACCTTGATTTTTCTTGCCCACCATTTGATCGTCCCTGCTGGCTATAACTCCAGTCTCTCACTGCCCCCCGTCTTGGGACACAGGGCAGCACTATGAGGGTGAGATGGACGAGCTCTGTGCTTCCTGCACCAGCGGTGGTCTGCAAGACATCCTAATGTGTCAGACGCTGGCAGACCCTCTCTCCTGACACAGCACAGCCCTCCCGCACTGGCAAGAGAAATAGGGCTGAGACTCAGAAACACTGAACAAGGTGTCCGTCTGACATCTTTTCCAGCCTTGTGTTTGGCCAGCTGGCCAAAATAAAAATTCAAAAGCAAGAATTTGCTGAAATGTTGCCTACAGAGGTTAGGATACGCTTAAGTCCACCGCTTCATTTCCCAATAGGATAAAGCAAATGCGTATTTGGTGTCACGGCTCCTGCTCTGAAGGAAAAGGCGAGGAAGAAGAGAGGCTGTGCCAGAGCCAGATGGAGAGGCTCGACGTTAAACTCTCAGCCCGTTCAGACTTTCGGCATTGCACTGCCTCTTCATGGTGAAAACTTTCACATTTAAACCAGGAACCTTTTATCAGGAGAGCTAATTTCTTTTGTTTGAAATGCCCAGGAAGCCTCGCGGCCCAGCGTTTTCACAGGGTTCCCTCCAAGTTTTCACTTTGGTCTTAAGAAGATTTCACCTACAAGTGCTTTCCCTTTCTGATAGATCCAAACAAGGCTCCCCACTTTCTATGAAGATTAATTTAGATTTTCTATTGCGGAGGCATCCACCCCCCAGCCACGTGATTCCCCTCCTTTTGAAAACTAGGTAAAGCCTGTAAAGAGGCAGCTGTGTTTCAAGCTCTTTGAACACTGTCTCTTACAGAAGAGGAGAATAGATAAGCCGTCCTGCAAACACTGTTAGTAGAGACCAGTAATCAGTGTAGAAGAAGTCTGCACTGGGAATGAATGTATCAATTTACCTCAGGCTGTGCACTTCAGAGATGGGCTTTGCCATAGATTGGGTACATTTTAAGCTTGGCCTGTAACTAAAATTAAACCACTTTGCTATGACAGGCGTTTGTTTCTAAATTGCAGATTTTCCCCTTTGTATGAAAAGGCACAGCGATGACACTCTAAACCTGCCTCTTTGGAGGTTTGCATCATGAGTACAGACATTATGCACATAAGCACTCATTGCTTATATATGTGTGTGCATGTAAATATATCTATCTATATATAAATAAATGAAACAAAACACAATTCAAAACTTCCCTTCTCCCCATGCACATAAGATGACTATAAAACAGTCGTTAAAAATCACACATCGTACAATACATAGATTTCTTAATTTGCACGTTTCCTACCAGCACTAAGGAAGGTATTCCTGGGAGCTGCAAAACATTGTTATTTGCATTACACCAATGTTTGCATCTTTTTTGTGTTTTTTTTTACTCCAGTGCTTGTCAGCTTAACCCTTAACTCTGTTATACATAACGCTAAAAGCAGAAGATTGAGAGCTGCTCTCTGCTAATCTAACCCCACGCAGACTGAGGTGAGATGAGCACTCTGAGAAAGTCAGCTGAAAAAATTAAATCCCTGTGACTCCTGCAGAATTAGTTTCACCACCGGCTGGGAGCAAAGTCAAGTTGCCTGTAGCTGACTTCCAGAAAAAATATTTCACATCCTGGAGGAAGATAAGCACATCCAGTTCTGGGAGTGCATTGTGAGACACTGAGATGGGGGAAAACCTCCATGTGCTTCTTGTTCCATAAAAGGAGGGAAAGCTGAAATACAGGGTAGAAACCTTCAAGACAATAATGAAGGAGATCTTGGCTACTAAAAGATCAGTGTTTCAAAGCGACTAGCCTGAGACTATTCAGTGAAGCCACTTCAGTTGAAGACCTCTGGGACTTCAGTATGGAGGAGGCTTTAAACTTCTTTAAATCAAAGGTATGAAAAAGTGGCCCAAGTACTCTAGTGAAAGGGAAAATGTTCATAAGGAAGATCTTTAGACCAAATGGATAAATAAAAAAATTGCTTTACAAAAAGAGAATAGATGCAAATGGCTGCAAGGATGGAGAGTAAAGAGCAGGAAAAAAAGCTGAGAACTGTGTTCTAAGTAGGAAAGTGTGAGTATAAATTGAGAATTTCCAAGAGTCAAGCTGAGCTTGACTCAATTTTTTGGGGAAAAAAAAGCAAGTAGCAAAAGATTCATCTAGAATATCTATTAATAAAAATCACATCCAGTGAGAATAAGTCAGGCATTAAAGATCATTCATTTGAGATTCAGATGAACTTGAATATCTTGCCTCATCTTCTGAGAAATACACTGTTGTTGATAACGAGAGGCCACATGGGAAGGTGACTATAGAAATGGAAATGACGATGACATTGAAAATGAAATTGCAATTCCAGTGGAAGAAACTTTATCAAATAGATCAAATGAAGAAGTGGAACCACAAAAACAAGGGGTTTTAATAGTGGCATATGTATTTTAGAAGAGGTGGCAGACCAGGGCATCTTTGAACCCATTGGTCTAATCTTAGTAACACATAAGAGAACAAATGCTGAAAAAAAAGAATAATTGAAAGGAAAGTGCAACGGGATATAAAAACATGTGACAGAGATTTATTGAAGAGATCATGCCAGACATTTTAAACTCTTTGATAACTGATTTTCTAGACAAAGGAAATCTATTTTATCTACTTTGTCTGGCCTTTGTAAGGTGTCAAACATGCTGACACATGGGAAATCTTTAGAAAGTAGAAAAGAGGGGGATGAATTCAACTATTAAAAAGAAGTAAAGATCTACCTGCCGGAGAGGTAAAATGAGATTGCAATGAAAGCAAGTATCAAGCCAGAGGGAAACTACTGGGATAATTCTTCAAAGATGGATCTAATATTCATGCAAATAACTACTCGCAGAATGTATGAACTTCACCAAAACGTCGGTATGCATTGCCAATACATAGGATGGGCAGAATATTCAAGAAGAAATGAGGCAATAAAGCTGGGTTAGTAGTACAGAGCAAAACATCCTGTATTTTCGGAGCGGTAAATGCTAAATGTTCTTTTTATTGAACACTGACAGATAAAGAGAAGATACTGTTGCTGAGCAATAGCAAGAGAAAATATTTTATTTCAATATTGGCCAAATGACAGAGCTTCATAACAAAATTACACTCATGGTACGTCAGATGTCTAAAACATCTATGAAATAGGCAAGTTTCTGGGAAAGACTTGACATATTTAGTTTCACAGCACTCCTGAGAGCTAAGGAAAATATCCCCAACTTACACAGCAGGACCTGAGGGATGTTCAGCAAGTTCGCGTTCTACCACTGCAAACACCCAAGGCCCGTATGTGCCGCTTGTGTGACGTAGCCTAGATCAGTGCTCCAGATTTCAGAGCTATTAACAGGCAGGAGAAGAGCACCGTCTCTCATTTAGACATTGTCCATCACTGCCACTGTTACTCTTATGGGGAACTGGGAGAAGACTGTTCTAGAGGAAAAGACTTTTTCTTTGATTTTTTTTTTACCCCAAGTGTATGCTTTGGAACGGCAGTATGCAACTACTGAAGCTGATACTCCACCATCTGAAGGGCAAAGCTGAGCAGGTCTCCCATATCATATGAAAAGGAGCTGCTGCAGTTGTGGGGTGAATAGAGATGCAGTGCTCATGAAGGCCCCTGGGTCCAATAAATATGTGCTTGCAATTCTGTAGCATTTCAGTAGATGTGGACATGGCTTAGCGATTCAAACAGTTTAGCAGATTTAGGATCCTTCTGGATCAAACTGGAACTGGGACCATCTCATCCCGATGAGGAGGAACTCAATGAATTCTATAGAAATAAACATAGATAGTCTGATACAGGATGCCCGGCTTATAGAAGATCCTCTCCTGTTCCATGTTCCAGGAGAGAAGAAAGGTCTCTCATCTGAGCAAACTCTGTTTTTCAGTCATGCAGATGACATTCTGCTTTCCACCACAAACGCTGCTTTACTTCAGAGATACAGCCTGGTGTGGAATCCTTCACAAGTTAAAAATACACTCTGTAAATGCTATTTTTAGAGAATCTGAAACAGTCTTTGCTTCCACACGCCAGAAAAATCACTAACTGCAAAAGTGAGCAGACCTATGTGAAAATCTGGCAACGGAATACAGGAAGGATCATCAAGGTCTCTCAGAATCAGCCCTTCTCTGTTTCTGTTAAGTTAAAATTAAATTTACCACTGGTTTAAGGAGGAGCATTCAGGTTACTGCTTTCAATTCTGACAAGTCTGATTTTTCCCCTGTGTGTTGGACCTGATTCCAATGTCTTATTCTAGACTGGGAAAAAGTTTCATGGCAGAGAGCCTCAATTTCTCTCATAGGCTTAGACTATGGAGCCCTACCTATCCATAAAGGTGTTCCAGCTATGGTAACTCGTGCATTAATAACATGCCTTGATAGGGACTACTTGGATTCATGCCAGAGTAATTACTCTTACGTATAATCTTCAGAGTGATTAAAAGATTACACATTTATTTTGAATAATCATTTGAGAGTACTCTTCGTAATGGTTATACTCAACACAAGGATCATTTGTATTTATGTTGCTGAAAATGGTATCTTAAAGGGGCCAGCACTTCATTTAAACATTTCATTACAATTACAGCAATAATGAAGCCTCTAAACTGCTCTCTCGCTCTCTCTTTCTCTCCTTCATCCCTTCCACCACCAAATAAAATAGAATGGGACAACAAGGAAGATAAATATGCTGACCTGGCATACAAGTTGTAGCAGAAAATGCACAATATATGAGGTTGCAGCAATGGCCCCGAAGAAAACAATGTTATAGCTTTTTCCAGAAATGTCCCCCTGCCATATCCACATTAAGCCCTCAGCTTTCCATGCCTGATCTGGAAAGGTTCAGAAAACACACAAAAATGCCATAATTTACTGAAATATAACAAAATTGTAAAAGTGAATGATGCATAGATTTATTGCAAGACAAGAAATACTGAAAACTTTTGGCATGCTTTTCAATTCAACTGAAAAGGGAGGTGTTTTTGATAAACCTGACATTTACCCCTTTCACATTGCATCCCTTAAGGCAGAGCTCCAAAATAGCCAAAACCATAGATGTTCTTCCAGAAGTCAAGTAACTTGAAATAAACAAAAATGGAAGGTACTACCAACCACAAATAATCAAAAAGTGCTTTGGAAATATGCTAAGAAATGTTGCTAGTGAAATAAAAGAGGAGTTGAACAAGAATAGAACAGCATAGACAGGGGTGATGAATATTTGCAAATGAGGTCCCACGGATAGAAGTCTGTGGAGACAGTGGCCATTTTTATCCCACCAAAGGACAAACATCTACCACCACGAACTGAGACTCCTTCCTACCTTGGTTACTTGAAATGAAATCTGCAGCATACCAGAATGGCTCCTGGACATCTTCTAGTTCGTTTTGAAAGTGTGATCTCCCAGCTCGAGTTGAAACATTCTTTCTTCTAACATAGGTGATCAGCTGTAGTTATAGGACCAAAACATTGAAACATAAAAAAAAATCTTACTTTCTTTGTTGCAAATATTTGTTTAAGATTTAAAAAAAAAATCAATCAAGAAATCCTTGAGGATGCTTCAAGAATTTTTGCCACCTTCCAAATGCCTGGAAGGGCTTTTGAATTGTAGACTATATACTTTCAAGATCTTCTTTATATGCTTGTGCTTCAAGTCACCTTTAATATCACAGTGATGACGATCTACCACTTCAAAATCCAAGGCCTTCACAAGTTATTTTTATATTTAATTTGCTTAATATGTTTTTGTCAAGTGTTGTTACTAAAGAGTAATCAAAAAGTATAACTAAAGCAATTTTCAGATTACTGCTCATTCCGACAAGAATTGGCTTTATGAATTAAATCCTTTGGCCTTTATTGTTATGCGGTATGCCCTTTGGAATTGCTAGAGGAGCATAATGTAATTAGGTAGAAGATTGTTTCATTTAGATTGAAAATTTCTTTGCTCCAGAAGAGGAAACACTAGTCAAACAGTGTACTTTAATACTAGAATCATGAAAATGCCACCTGTAGCATTACTATTACTTAAGCATGTCAGCTAGATTCACTGGAAAGAACAACTCTAAGATAAAGATATATCAACCTGCTTTTTGTTGTTAGCATTGTACACAGTGATACACTAAGAGCTTAAACAGAAAATAGCTTAGTATGGTAGAATTAAATAACATAGTAAATTTATTTCCATAAAAATTGTATTTGTTAATCAATTGTGATTCTTAAAATGTTGGTACATAGAAAGTGCAGTCATGCATATTATTATGTGTATTTTGAAGCAGCAACTGGAATCAAATAGTAAAGTCTATCACCACAGAGAGTGCAATGTAAGAACACTCAGAAGTATGGAGCTTTTGTTCAATAGAAGTTTTACCAGAATTTCAAGAGAAGCAAGGTTAGGCTCTGTAAATAACATCCCTTGGATTTGTCCCATGATCCTGCCATTTATAAATCCCTATTTTCTTGAGGTTACGCTAGCTACATCACATTACAGCTTAAGGTCCCCTCCCCTGCACTCATTCTACTGAATCCAGTTATGATTCTTCAGCTTGTCTTCAAAGAGCTTCACTGTTCTGATCCTCGATACTCCAGATGTGACCCCCTTACTGTTTCTCCCCTCTGCCCAGGGCTCTGCTGTTGGCACCTGCAATGTGCATCTCACAAGAGGTAACTACATATATGTTAATGCTACTTCAGAGGCATGTAGTAACAGTTGGGAACAGTTTTGCAGGATCACCATCTTCCAGCCACTATGATAAATAGACCTACATGAAATCTGATTAATTGGCAATAAGTTATGTATTAGAAGAGGCAAGGAGCACTTAACTCAAAACAAGCATGCCGAACAAAGACAAGATTTATTTGGGTTGCAAAATGATTTTTTGATCACCCCATGACCACTCTTTGCATGTTAAACATTGTCTTCCCCATGCCCCTTTTCTGGCTTTCTCTTTTTTCTAGTTAAGCTTAAGCTAGGGACACTTTCTTCTCCTGTGTTCTGCACTACTGCTAGTAGAATCATGGAATAGTTTGGGTTGGAAGGGACCTTTAAAGGCCATCCAGTCCAACCCCCCTGCAATGTGCGGGGACATCTTCAACTAGATCAGGTTGCTCAGAGCCCTGTCCAACCTGACCTTGAATGTTTCCAGGGATGGGGCATCTACAACCTCTCTGGGCAACCTGTTCCAGTGTTTCACTACCCTCATTGTAAAATTTCCATCTTTGAAGAGAAACTCATAGACACCAATGTTGCTGCAGATAAAGGAGAACAGACTATACATAGTCATCTTGTTGCACTGATCAGTCAGGCCCCCAAATTCTGGCTGTGGAAAATAATTCCCCGTTTTCCTTTCTTTCTCCATGCCCTACCAAGTACCCTTTCAGCACAGTGTACTTGGACATTTGTGACTGGAGGAATCCAATGCCGCAATAAAAAACGATAAAAAAACTGAATCATAAAAGTATGGATATTAGACACATTACTGCTTAGATGTTAAACTGGAAAGGAAATTTCATGGAAGCAAATAGAAATAAAATTCTAATTTAATTTCTTAAGGCTAGTTCAGCAACGCATATTAGATTGCTAATCTAGATATACCTGGCGGAAAAGGAAATATGTCCAGCACTCCTTTGATTTTAACAGTTGTTTGCATACATACCTCAATGTAGCATCAGCAGAGAAGGAAGACCAATGTTTTCAATTGGTCATGTAAATTCATTTTAGAGGTATATTAGACAAAGTCTATGTGGAATGGAGTTCACATTTCTTCTTCAGTTTACAGATACTAGGAGTTTCACTGAGAAATAGAAGATTATAAATTGTCTTGAAGAGTTTTGGTGAGAAATGGGAGATAAGTAGCCAAAGCTGCTATCAACTCTGCATCAAAACATTAAACTAAAAGAAAAGAATTAGTGGATATATGCATAAATAGTCAAATGGTTAACTGATTTCTTAGGAAAGAATCAACATGGCTTTTAAGGTGAGAAGTCATGTCCTTGCAGATCTCTTAGAATTACCTGAGACAACAAATGTGGACAAAGGAGATATGGTTGCTATAGACAGCCTGGATTTTCAAAAGGTTTTCAACAAGATTTTTCCCCAAGTATTCTTAGGGAAAATCACATTGCCATGGGACAGGAGGGGAGGTTGTGACATGTTTACATTACTGATGTAAAGGTGAGGAACAGAGAGAAAAAATAAATTATCTTTTTTTCATAGGAGGAAGGTCAAGTGTGGAGTTCCTCTGATTTCTGCGATAGGGCCTGTGCTCTTCAGAAATCAGCTGCAAAAATGGAATGAAGAATAAGGTGACAGAGTTGGCATCAAACCTAAATTATTCACGATATTAACAAGCTAAGTCAATTGCAGAGCTCCAGAAGGACCTCACTATATTGAGTAACTGGGCAATAAAATGGCAGATTAAATTTGATGCAGAGAAATGTAAAGTAATACTCTTGGGAAAAAAGCCATGCAAGTTTTGCATATAAAACGATAGTTTTCAGACTATCTACTACTATTCAGGGAAAAGATTTCCAAGTTCTGATAGAGAGTCAGCTCAATGCTTGGTAGTGGTCAAAAAGCAAGTAGTGTAGGAAAGGAATATCATAACAGAATACCATGTCTCTAGATAAACCCACAACGCACCTGCATCTTAATTACAGGAGTAGTGTTGATTTCTAGTCTCTACTTCTAGGCAGGTATTTCAGAACTAGAGACGGCTTGGATAAGGTCAAGATGATATGGGAGAGTCTCCACATGAGGAGTAGCCATAATCTAGTTTTGATGAGCGAGGAGTGGAGAGTAGGGGAGAAAATAAAAGAGTTAACTTTATACAAACCGTATATAAAATTCTAGGTGATGTAGAGGTAGTGAACACGGAACATTATTGATGACACTGTAATACAAGAAAAAAGGGTAAAACCAGCCAGGGTTATAATCACAACAAAGGTATTTCTTCACATGTCCTGCAGAAAAGCTGTGAAACATGCTGCCATGCGGCTTTGTGGGAGCTCGCAAATTAACATGGTTTCAGAGATCTATTAGACAAATTAGTGGAAGGGAAGTTCATCAAGAACAATGCTGGTGCTACCTTTGACTCAAAAAGTCTCCGAGCTGGCGACTTCCTCAGGCTGTGAGAATGGCCCAGGAACGCGTCCCTCTGGGATTACCCCACTGCGCTACACTTTCTGGGCATCTGCTAGTGGCCATTGACAGAGGTCGGAAATCAGGCTAGACAGATCTCCGGTCTGCAGTGGCTCTTATGTGCACATAAACAGGTTTCCTTATAAGAACGTACGTACATGTGATAAACTTGTGTGCTCCAGGTTGCAAAGACACTTGGTCAAATCTGTAAGAGAAGATTCTGATTTCCAGAAGTGAATGGGAATTGTTTTTCTCTTCAGCTCAGGCTTCATCTGTAAGAATGTTTTTTCCCATTGCTTATAAACTTACTGACTAAATGGACAGTGTTGATAATGCCCAAGAAAGTTCTTCGATGTGTACTGTTCACACTGTGCAACCTCAAATAAAGGAATTTCATCTGTTATACGGAAAATTAGAATGATGCCCTGGTTAAAGTTAAAAATTAAGGCTTAAGTCAGACTTGCTAGGAAGAAAAAAAGGTATTAAATTTTCATCGAAATGTAACTCAGTAAATAATGTCGCATTATTTCAAATTGACATGCAGAATATGTGCAGATGTGTGTATATGCACTATGCATGTATAAAGTTAACAGATTTACATGTGTGAATGACAAGAAAAAAATTTAGAGCAAAACAATGAAGAATGGATTAAAACTTGCCTCTAACTTCATTATGATTTAGGAGTTACCATTAGATAAGGGATTCATAACACCTGAAAATACATTAATTGCCATTCTTGTATTTTGAAGCAGCGGGGATTTTTTAAATATCCGTTGATCTGGCACTGGTGGCTCTCAGAAGAGGTACAGGGTGCCATAAGGGATTCTATATCTCATCAAAACTGTTTTTCTAGGGCAATTATTGTTAAAAGATGATTTAGGAGAAGAAAGCTTCTCCCTTTCCTTCAGAAGGAAGATTATACATTCTGTTGCAATGTCGATGTGTCTGAATGCAAATCAAAAGATTTGTAATACACACTTACTACAGAGGCAGAGCCACTCCCTGGGTTTAGCGGAGAGCAACTACTTCAGGCTGCTTCCCCTGCTCCCCCGTCCTTTGTCATGAGCGCGTTGAAGATGAGGTATTACATTTGATGAAATCCAGGACTGCAGATCAATACACCATGGAATCAAGATATGCTCTGGAAAATGTAGTTCCTGCGTCTTTAATATTCTCCATTTCCTTTTATCCTAACCTTCACACTCCCAGGAGCTTAATAGCTCTTAGTCAGCTTGGTGGTTCCAGTGCCCCTCTTCTTCCTGCTGGCAGACACATGCCTTCCGGCTCGAAATGTCGACGCACGTCGGGCAATCTAATTTATAATCTTAAATCTTCTGGAAAGGCTGCAGAGGCCAGGCCATCCAGGGCTTTCCAAATTAATTCTGAAAGTAAAACAGTATATGTAGCAGGCGGGTAACTTTATCTAGATTTCAGAGATTTAGTTACATGGAAGTGAGAATATAAAAATGCTTTCGCATGTAGCAGAATACTGTTGAACACATTTGGAAAGGATCAAGTCAAGACTACCTAAATCATTCAATAAAATCTGCTACATAAAACATCTAATAAATTGTAATGGCAAGGACTTGTGCAGAGAGGCTGAAATTCCAGCTATGCGCTGAAAATAAAAGTTTGGTGACATAGTCACTCTCTTTTCTTTTCTTTGCTGACTTTACTAGCCATTGGGCTGGAAGTGTCCAGTTTCACTGGAACACCACAGAAAATGTTTGGCACCGGTCTCAAAGGAGAAATGATTTGGTATGCTGTGATTTGGTTTATGATTTTGGGGATACTTTATTAATCCCTGAAGTCTCAAATCTCTTAAGACCATGATTAAATTAAAAAAAAAATTCCCCTGGTGCAAAGGCAACTCCTATCATTAAGAAAAACGATCATAAAACTCCTGTGACAAAACAATAAGGATTTCATAGTGAATTACAGAGTTAAATAATGATAGTATCTCACATGAAAATAAAACTTACTAATTCAGTTAAGCACTTTGTAAGTAAAACTGGAATGCTGCTAATACAATAAGATTTTTGTAATCATGTTAGTGAGAATGATAGCCTTATGTTCCATATCCTGTTCCTCAAGTTCAGTACCTATAGGATGCAGTGCAAGGAAAAAACCCACATAATACATACGAGGAATCTGGAAGCATCTATTTCTGTTACTCTTTGTTCTAGCCAAGAAGTAGGTTGACTAAATTGCATTTATCTGCATTTTTGCTGCTGAACTGCCTTAAAGACATAACAACCAAGACTAGGAAGCTATTCAACATATGCATTAGCATGTATTATGTATTGTCTAAACCAAGCTCTCTTAGCGACAGGATATAAGACACTTGTTATTAGTTTCTTGTTGTCATGATCCAGGAATTAAGTTCAGTTTGGGTGTGTTTTCGAAATTGGATATGTTTTCTCTTAGTAATTTTTTTTAAAAACGTAACATTGCCCAATATGTTCTCCTCATTTTAAACGTGACTTGTGATGTCCCCATTATTTTAACTACTAACTTGAACCAGTTTCAACCAGCACTGCAGAAGTTAGCGTGGCGGGACCTGGAGAAATCTTTGATATATCAGTATAGGCTAAGCAGGAGCAAAGGTTTCCTCAGAAACAGCTTCCTCTTCATTACCTTCTAGATTATTTTTGTCTACACTTTTTAATTTTAATGTAGATGATGGCCTTGTGCATTTGGGCCTGTTAATTTTTTGCTTCTTAATGGCTAATGAACTCAGTGAGGCAACAAGTCTGCACGGCCCGTGCGAAAGGCAGCACACAAGTTCAGTTCACACGTTACGAGCAAGCTAGCTCTGCCTGGACTTGAGCTTCCTGGGTATGGCTGCAGTGCTAACCGTTTCTTGTCTCTGCAGCTTCCCTCCCTCAAGGCCAGGCCAGTGACTTAGCTTAAAAATAGGGGTCAGATTGTGGCTGTACATTGGGAGAAACTATACAGTGTAGAAGAACTACACACCAGGTCTCCAGATTGCCGTTTACACTAGCTCCTCCAAATAAGATGAGAGTGGTATGAAGGTATGACCACAATTCAGTGAAGTTTCAAGTAAAACCAGCTGCCCAATATGGAGGGGAATACAAAACACACATTTAAAAAAACCCAAACCAAAACAGGTGGCATGAGTACTGCAGCACAAAAAGCTAAGGAGGCGAAAGCTACAAACCCGTTCTTTTCTGGGTTGTTTTTGCACTAAGACTGTGACTTCCATGAGCCAATATTTGACATAGTTTTTAGCTCACTAATGTCTGCTTCTCTTTTGATTGGGGCTCAAGTCCAAGGACTCTGATATTACTGAAAATACTTACATCGACTGTAATGGGGATTTGATTGGAACCAGAGGTAACAGATAACAAGTAGGGGATTGGAGAGCACTTTAGTGTAGTAGGAGTACCTGAACAGAGGGGAACAAAACAAAAACCACCAAGTGATAACAAATTATCACAGGGTCAGAATACCAATCTAACGACATCTGGTTAATATAGCCCAACTCAAAGACGACAGTAATAGACAAAGTTTTTCCTTGAGTTGTAAAAAGTGCATCTGATGAAGAGAATTATATGAAAAAAATGCGCATCAGGGGTAACAAAAGTTGAGTCATAATTACCCAGAGACAACTGCACATGCAAATCCCACGTATTTCCAATACACAGATGATCTTGTGCATATTACTTGAAATACTCTTTACAACTCTAATTGTGAAGTATGTCCCAAGTCTGATCCCACCCACTTGGACTAGAAATGGCAGCATAATTTACCAACAGCACAGGATAGGAAGGGTGCAATCTAAAAAGTATCAGCAATTTAAAACTTTCCTCCAGCAAAGCAGAACAGACAGAAAACAGTCACATCCCAGATCTCAGTGTCCAAGAAATGCTGCAGTGAGACGTACACATGGCTATCGTCCAGGGAGGTCAGCTTTCTCCTTCCATCGCTGGTGGCAATGCAGGAGGGCACAACCGACCATTAGGAAGAAAAACATGCTTATGGTACGAAGTCTGGATGGGAGTCTTGACATTCTTGAAACAGCAATAGTGAGGGGAAGGAAGGAGAAAGAAGGTGTAATAGAGTGGGGAAAGGGATGAGTGATATCCAATGTGTGGGGTAGCAAACCTCTTTAAGAAGCCAAGACATACCAGACATGAGTCAGAAAAAGGAAAGAGAGGAGGAAGAAAAATGTGTTTGACTCAAAGACCACCATTTGTGGAGACTCTTGCAATAAACCCTGAGTGACTATTCTCTCTCCTAGGACAAGCCTTCAGGTTCTGGCACCTCATTCTCATGACAAATATTCCAGCAAGAGCAGGAAAAGACACTACCTGAGTATGGTTTAACAGCAACTGGTAGGCAATAAAATAGGAAATGGTACATACCTGAGACATTTTTATTATGGTCTTAGTTTCTGTAACTTTGCGATCTTCCTTGAATGGCCTGTTACTAGTCAAAACCTATTCCCACACCATTGTCCTATTATTAGTATTAGTATTAGTATTAGTATTAGTATTAGTATTACAACAAAACCAACAACAACAAGAAAGGTTTTCTCTCAGCACATGTTTCAGAAGTACCTTCTAGTTTTCCTACATTTGGCACAATACAGCATGTTGCTTACAAGGAACCTCACGACTCCCAGCCAAGTTTTGAAATATATAATCAGTTGCAAATGTTTTGGGGTGGTTGACTGATGAATGCAGTAACTTTACCATTTATCCCATTTTTTATCATTAGCAAATTTTAGATATTTTCAGGACAACAGCACTTTCCCTTTTTTAGGATTAAAAAAACTAAAAAACTTTTGAAAATTATCAAAACAGTTGTTTAACACATTGATTGGTCTGCTCCTCATGATAATAAATACAGTAGTGGTATTACAGTGATGAACTTTTGTAAGAACTAACATAATAGGATAATTTCTACTATAAGCACAGTGTCAAAATATAGTTACCTGCCATTCTTTATACTTTACAAAACCCACTTTCTTTCCTGTATTCTCGTTTCAGCTTCTTCCCCTCATAATTATACACTTCAGCGTTTCAGGAAAAAATCAGCGACTCGCAGAACAGTCCCTACCCTGCCCTGGGCCAGAAGGCTTTCATTCATTCACCCTCTTTTCAGTTCCAAACTTGTTTATCATTTAGAGTTGCTCATTTTTTTTCCATTCAGCATGTCACCTGTGATTTACATGAATAAAAAAAACATTCAGAGGCACATTAGTGAGGACTTGAACATTTTGGAAGGTATTTAAAGCCTTGTACTTCAGGACAGAAGCCAAGGTCTAAGTAATAAGGAGCTGTTCTTACATCAACAGCTTGAGCTAGGATATTTTGCCACTCCTTCATGCTGTTGGTCCCTGACCACTCTCAGAACGAGTATGGACAAGGAGGACTACTGGTCTGCTCTGACATAGAATTCCACAAGAGATTATTCAGACAGTTACAATTTATTTAGGGTGTGTGTGTGTGAGTGTGTGTGTTTTCAAGAAGTTCTTTCTAGGCTTGCCAATGAGAAGTGAAAACCAAAATGGCTCTGAAGAACAAATACATATTGTCACATCAATGACTCTGGTGATTGTGTTGTGAGACCGCTTCCATGTTGGGAAAAGAAACCCATGGCAGAACATCTGCAGGAATTGTCTATTGGGGACCTACCTCTCCAGTTAGTAAAATCATCTCACCTTACTTTGAGGACTGGAAGTCAAAGATTTTTCTCCTCCATTCATGTTTCAACACCAAATACATCTTTCTCATATTGCAGCATTTAAAATACAATTCTACCACTTCAGGATCCGAACATGTTCACAATGCATTAACCTGAATTATTAAACGCTGCAGTAATAAAGCAAAACAAAACCATCCTTCAGGCAAATAATTTCTGTTCTTTGTTCCCTCATGTCCCCAGATAACGACATGCGTGATCTAAAATAGAACTACCTAAGCATTTTTTCATTAGTATCCCAATGAGCTTTGAAACTGGCATTGGCAGCACACAACCTTAGTCCACAGCGTGACACGTCAGGGCACCAGCAGTCTTCAGACTGGGTTCCCACTTTTGGCATTGATGCTGACCTACTGCAAAAATGGGAGGAAATCACTGTGCTTCACTATGTCTCTGTATCTTGTCCCACCCTTTGTCTTGTATTTAGACTGCAGACTCTTTGAGAAATTACAAATACAGGGTAGGTACAGGAACCTTGGTCTGTTTGGGTTTTTGGGTACTACCACAATTTAAAAATAGAAAGTATCTATTTCTGAGCCCGACGAATTTTGCAACAAGTTGCTGTAAACAGATTCCATCATCCTCCTGACTTCGGCTCTTTGGCATTCCCAAATTTTATACCTCAAAATAGGAGCTCGAACTCAGCTAATACGGCTCTCAAAACTTTATTTATTTCACTGGCACCATGAAAGTTCACACCAGCTGAAAATCTGCTTTGCACATTCGAGCTTCCACCCTGTAGATGGTGTTCCGTAACTTGCATAGCCAAGATAGGATTTTCAAAGTTACGCATCTCAACCAGGGCAAGGACAACCCAGAAACAATGTGATTACACTTATCACTTTTCCCTCTAAATGTGCTGAAACCCCATGCTTTTAGCCAACAAATCTGACTGTGACTTTTGTAACTATAGCTCTGAAAGTTGTAGAAGGAAATGACTTGTACTTTTAATTTTAAAATACAGATTAGTAGAATCATAGAATCATAGAAACATTAAG
>NW_009234793.1:0-9491 GCF_000690835.1 Fulmarus glacialis | reverse complement strand
TACCACGCAGTCGCTCACTCACTCCCCCCTCCGCCCCCAGTGGGACAGGGAGAGAATTGAAAGGGTAAGAGTGAGAAAAACTCGTGAGTTGAGATAAAGACAGTTTAATAGAACAGAAAAGGGAAAATAATAATGATAATGATAAAATATACAAAATGAGTGATGCACAATGCAATTGCTCACCACCCGCGCTGACCGATAACCAGGTAGCGATCGGTACTTCCTGGATCACGCCTACCATTCATATACTGAGCATGATGTCACAAGGTAGGGAATACCCCATTAGCCAGCTGAGCTGGCTGTCCTGATTATGTTCCCTCCCATCTTGTGTACCTAACTCAGTCAGTAGGCATGGGAGCTGTCCTTGGACTAGGAGGGCACTTAGCAACAACTGAAAACATCAGTGTGTTACCAACATTCTCCTCATATTAAATCCAAAACACAGCACTAGCAAGAAATTTAACCCTATCTCAGCCGAAACCAGGACACCTTTAAACAGCTGTATTTTAAATAATATTAAATTCCACAATGCCAATATTTATGAAGTCCCAAACTCTTGTTTTGATTGGATCTGTTATGATTGTAAGATGTAGCCTTTTAATAATCTTTTTTCCTCAAACTAAATGGAACTATTTCAACTTCCTTTATGAAGACAATAAGTACAAATTAGAAATTTGGCCTCTTAACAGCTACAGAACTACTGTCTTAGCTGATGAACTGAGTCTACTCAAGCTTTAGCCAAGTTTTTGAACCAGTTTTGTAAATTGTGTAGTACATCATGTGTATCAGAATGTCTGTTCATGTAGTGAAGTTCTTATCAAGAACAAGATGACAAAATTCAGCTGTATTAAACAGAATCACTATATTTATTTTTTTCCATAGACCCAAACAGGGACGTCACCTGAAATGATGTCCCTGCATCATTTATGATATAAAAATCATTTTTGTATTGCATCAATAAGATATAAGACTTGAAGTTGCAAAATCATTAATCTTTCTAGGGTTTTTGTTGCTGTGCTTGTTTTACACTGGATCTCTTTTCTAGTCCTGTTGCTGCTCACGATCTGTAGATCTCACACAGAAGTAAATTACTAAAAGCACAGTTCATAAACTAGTAGTGTAGCAAAGCAGAAAGACTTTTGAAATTCTCTGGGTTGTGCCTTGCACAAAAGATCAGGGCAATATGATAGACACTATGAGACCCGGCAACTGTCTTCCTGGAGAAAAAATTTGGAAGATGGCCCTTAATAAACACAAAAGGCAAAGTATATATGATAGTTTCATAGCTAGACAAAAATAACTAATGTAAGATAAAAGGTAAAATAGAAATGTAGAAGAAGGCATATGACAAAGAAAGGATTTATATCAGTGTTGTTTAAAGGATCAACCAATAATGATCAAAGAACAACCAACCAAACTCAAGTGTGTTTACTCACCAGCCAAAATTAGACTGCATCTGTAACCCAGAGCAAGATTACATTTCTGTGCAAGTCTGCCAACATCCAGTTGAATCTTCACTTTGCAGCTGTCCATGATGCCCTACAGTGGTAAATGAATACTGGTGTGTTAAATTGGAAGTGCAGAAAAGTGCATAGTTTAAAACAAAATTAATAGATAAGGATAGCCTTAAAAATTGTCCTTTGAATAAGATCTGTAACTTGGACCTGCAATGATAAACCTCCATTTTTTTTCAATAATTGTAGATCAAAAGCATAGCAACTAAACATTTACGATGTTTTGTTTGGTAAACCACACATTTTCCTTCCCTTAATCTAATGCTAATGCCCAGATATGTCTTCAAATTCAGCAGTTTTTCAGACTATATAAAAAGTGTCACTGGCCTTCTTGGAATAAAGGGCATTTTTACACCTCGGAAATGTGTGCTACCCAAGACCATGAAAGTCTGCCATGTGATGTGCTAATGGATTTTCTTGGAGGCAAAACCATTTCTGCACCATTGTGAAGAGAGTCCTTAGGACTGGATGCATTTTGTCAGCTGTCAAGCTCAAAATCATAGGGTTGTTTGCATATTGATATGAAGGAAGGGCCAAAGATGAAGTCTGAGTGTTGAGTTTATTGGCTCTAATAAGACTGTGCAAGGCACGAGTGCTGGGGTATGACTGATCATTACTTTTGAGTCCCAGTTTTTTGTCATAGGATATTAACTTCTCCTAATGACTTTGGTTTGAAGGTGTTTCCTTAAAAGCATGATGTCAATAATTGTTTCTTGGCTCAGTGGCAGTACTGAGAATTGATATATAAATAGTAATTCCTGATTTAAATAAACATTTCATTTAGTCTGAAATGTTTCATCCGAGACCACGTCTGGATCACTATGTCTGGTTTTGGGCACCTGAGTACAAGTTAGACATGGACATACTGAAATACGCCCACCAAAAGGCCAAATGAGGGCTTAGAGAATCTGTCATACACCAAAAGGCTGAGAGAGCTGGGGTGTTCAGCCTGGAGAAAAGAAGGCTCAGGCACATCTGAGCAATGTATATAAGTACCTGATGGGGGACAGTAAAGGAGATGGAGCCAGGCTTTTCTAAGTGATATTCAGTGAATAAATAAGAGTCATTGGCCAAAAACTGAAATACAAGAAATTCTGCTTAAATGTAAGACAATTCTTTTGCACTGTTAGGATAGCCAAACACGGAAACTGTTTGTCCAGAGAGGTTGTGGAGTCTCCATCCTTGGAAATATTCAAAATCCAGCTGGGCAATGTCCTAGGCAACCTTCCGTAGTTGACCCTGTTTGAGCAGGGCATTGAACTAGGCAATCTCCAGAGGTCCTATGCAATCTCAGTGATACTGTGATTCTGTGATTGTGTGCAATATTTTACTTTTAGTAAAATGGAATAAGAAATATCAAAGTACTAGCTTTCTATAGAATTTGGTGTCCATTCCCAGAAGTAAAGGATGCACTACTGATGTTCATCTTCTAATTTCCATATCTTACACCCTAGAGGTACATGGTCATCTAAGATGTGAGTACAGCCAAAATCAGAAGCCTGCCATGGGGTAAAGACTTTTATATATGTCTTTCTAAGCTTTCATGTGGTACTTCTAAAATGTTTGAAAGAGCTATCAGATGTTTTGTAGTAAGTTTTGCTGAAGATGTTTCTCTTCTTGTAAAATAGTTTCACGATCTTTGGGTTTAAGACAAACTAAGGATGACCGTATGTAATCATAATCTATAGAATATCTTCCATTTAGGGTCCCAAGATCAGAAGAATCTGGATTCCATTCCTTATCTATGAAAAAAATAAAGGTCCAACAGATTTCCTTTAATTGCTCAATTTCACATGGTGCTTTGATGATTTAGATATGTGATGCTTGGAGGTCTTAACTGAAAATGATTTTTTTAAAGGAATGTCACTTTGCTAAATGGTACCATCTTCCTGAAATTTATATTTGACTTAGTCAAACAATGGAGTTTCATTTATCTTCCCTTCTGAAAGACATCTGCAGTCACTGAGATTCTGAATTCATTGTGTGAGGTGAATCTTTAAAGACCAAGTCCTGCACAGGATCTCTTGCTTCCAAAAATAAGTCTAACTAACTCCTGAAATTATTGAAAAATAAAACAAATTAAAAAAAAATATCTTCCAGGAGAGTGTAGCGGGCTTCAGTTCATATCACTTTAAATGTTTACAATATAGTTGCCTCCCATGCCAGTGGAGGAAAAGAAGACATTTCTAAGATATTCTTCTGTAAGGTTTTCAAACTGAGAATAGTTTTCATTACAAAAAGCTAATATACTGAAAAGAGCTTGCCCAGAGGAAAAGGACCTGGGGGTGCTGGTTGACAGCTGGCTGAACATGAGCCGGCAGTGTGCCCAGGTGGCCAAGAAGGCCAATGGCATCCTGGCCTGTATCAGAACTAGTGTGGCCAGCAGGAGTAGGGAGGTGATCATGCCCCTGTACTCGGCCCTGGTGAGGCCGCACCTTGAATCCTGTGTTCAGTTTTGGGCCCCTCACTACAGGAAGGACATTGAGGTGCTGGAGCGTGTCCAGAGAAGGGCAACGAAGCTGGTGAAGGGTCTAGAGAACAAGTCGTATGAGGAGCGGCTGAGAGAACTGGGGCTGTTTAGCCTGGAGAAGAGGAGGCTGAGGGGAGACCTCATCGCGCTCTACAACTACCTGAAAGGAGGTTGTAGCGAGGTGGGGGTTGGTCTCTTCTGCCAAGTAACTGGCGATAGGACGAGAGGAAATGGCCTCAAGTTGCGCCAAGGGAGGTTTAGACTGGACATTAGGAAAAACTTCTTTCCTGAAAGAGTGGTCAGGCCTTGGAACAGGCTGCCCAGGGAAGTGGTGGAGTCACCATCCCTGGAAGTATTTAAAAGACGTGTAGATGAGGCGCTTAGGGCCATGGTTTAGTGGGCATGGTAGTGTTGGGTTGACGGTTGGACTTGATGATCTTAGAGGTCTTTTCCAACCTTAATGATTCTATGATTCTATGATTCTATGATTTTGGGGAACTGGCATAGAGCCTTCTGATTATTATTTTATTTTCCGTTCACTTGTCTAGTCTAGTATGTAATATTTGAATGTGTAGATGGACAGGAAGAGTCTATAAATCATAACACCATTATTTTCTGTCTTAAGAATCTCTGGAGAAATCCCTAGTGCACTGTGTGATTGCTGAATATCTTCTTTGGAAGCTGAGTTTCAGTACTGATGCTTAGGGAATGAAGGAAGTTTTATTTTAAGTATATAAGATAGACATACAAACAAATCCCATTATTAAATAATTATAAAAAAAAAAATTAAAAAGCATTTTATGGCTGTGAAATCATTGTAAACAAATCTGTCACTGCACCAATGTTCCAACCATGAAATATAATCTTTAATTTATTTCAATGTGAAATTAGTTATGAGTGATGTGTGTTTGACAGGAATGGATATTGATTTGGTACATTCAGCAAACACTGAAAATCCATGGTGAACCACGGAGTCTTTGACATCATCTGCTCTGATTACAAAGGATTTTGACAGCTTTAAGTCAGTTTTATTTAAATAAACTATTGAAAGGGGAGCTAGCTCTAGAGAGGAACACATGAGTAGATTCAGACAGCATCCTAATCCCAGATTCAAGGAAATGTGAAGCTGGCTGCCAAGAATCAGAAAAGTTATAGACTAAGGAGGAGGAACTTGGCTTTTTAAAATTTTTTATTATATGGACCATTAAGCCATTAGACTCTTTTCTAGAGAAAAAAGGCTGATCAGCCTAGGTATCTTCAATTTCTATAGAAACAAGAACTCATCTTCTAGGAGCTGGACTAGTAAACTAATCAAGAGTGGGAGGAAAGACAGAAAAAGTAAATATTCATTTAACACAGAATTGCCAAGAACTGAATTAATCAAAGAACCATGAGGTGTGCAAAACAAAAGGTTGTTTGGGTTTTTTTGGGGTTGCTTTTGTAAATTTCTTATACCTCAGTGTTAGAGGCCTTGCTAAGAAATGCGAAGAGTTGGAATTGCAATAACCATATATGCTACTGCCCCCTACACCCCCAGTCATATTTTTGTTGATTGTCTTAGCTTAAAAGCTGCAGAATCAGCCATGATCTGGTAAAATAGGAAGTAATGTCACACAGTTACGAATAGAGGATATAGGCCGTATGGACACAAAAAGGGATTCTATCTTCAGAAGCAAATTTTGAAAAAGTTGTGACAGATAATCTGGTTAACACGAATGTCAGTGCAATGTTATAGCTGGTAAAGATAATTTATTCCTTCTACCTATTTCTTCCTTATACATATAAATGGAAATATTTAATAGGAAGAAAAAAACCTTATAATACTAGTGTCATTGTCTGATTTATTCGAATCCTATATATAATTCAGATGCTGGCACTGAATGAAGGATATTGGAAGAGTTAAAGAGGTTTCGGAGAAGATCAGTGAAAGTGATTAAAGTATCAGGAACTGTGCCTTAAGAGAAACTGTGTCAAACACCAGTTTGATTACTGAGTAAGTCATCACCAGAAGGATTTGAGCACATAACTTAAGCACCTGTACGGATGTGAAAATCTGAGTAAACTGCAGTTGACCATAAATTTACACTTGTATTGTTTCTACTGTATCTTTGTCTTAAATGCCATGTACTAAACAAAAGAATGCCAAACTGTCTTTCTCTGGATGAGGTAGTCATTTAAAAAAATTGTAAATTACTGAGCAGATATTTTTAAAGAGAATGGAATAATGAATTTGACAGTGGTGTAGAATTTTTCCCAGAGTTTCCCGAGAGCTTGATTTGCAGCTGAGGTGTTTATTCAGCCATTTAAAAACTGAAAGCAAGAGAAAAGAGAAGTTATTTATCACTTGACAAGTTGAATCTCAAAATTAGAGTTCATGATTTTTCATCTGGGAAAAATAAACTAAACCAAAAAACACAAGAAAACCCAGAACACAGGAAAGAAATTCTGAAATCCTGAAAAGATTTTGAGGTACCTCTTAAAAATTGAGTCAGATGTAATAAGAATAATGAGGAAGAAATTTATCTGAAAGTGTTATTTATGTTGCTGAGGTATAGACATATCCTTTAATTTCTAGAAATTAATCCAAGTTGGAGCTTCAGCTTTGCTTTTGCAGCACAACTTTTCTAGCCTGATACATTCAAATTTTGAACAGAAGGTCCCAAAGAAGTGACCATGGTTGCCTGTGCAATTAGGGAGATCAGCAATGATTCTCCGGTCACAGAGATTGTTCCCAGGGAGTGTTCCAGGCGAGATGCGTGTGCCAGTGGAGCTAGAGGCGGCTGTTGGACACAAATCTGTCATCATGACAGCTTAGGAAGCAAGTGTGAAAATTTAATCACAACACTTTGTGTTTGAAAAGTAATGCTCAACCAGGCAGGTAGTACAAAGATTAGGGAATGATTTTACCCCTGTTTGTGAAGAAAACATAAGTCTGTCTTGTCCATAAAATAAAAAATATAACAGTTTTCAAAGGCTGGAAATTAAAGCTAACCATATAGGGCAACTGATAATATGTGCTAGCAAGGGTGATAAGTAATCATTGAAACAGTTCTCAATAGTTACAGAATATCCTTGATGACTCTAAATTTTACCCAGGGAGTTGTGTTTCTCTAAAAATTAAGCATTTTTAAACTCTAGCCATTGGAGTGAAGCAAATTGCAAGAAATCTTATGGACTTTTTTTGTGTAGTAGGCCAGATCACATAATCATAATAATCCCTTTTGGTTTTAAATAAAAGCCATGAATTCTATGCGACTCTTTTGCTTCTTCTGTACTGATACTGCAGTCCATTAGGAGCCAAATCACTCAAGCTGTCTAGTCCAATTTGTGAAAATGCTGACAGAGAGCCCAGATAATTGACATTTGAACTTTTAAGTGAAAACATGGCTCATCTATCTTGTCAAGAAAGAGTATTCTCAGAACAATATTTGGACAACAATTTTGAACATTTGAGCTACTAGTTATTGTTAAGTATTGGCCTGTGTTGCTCATTATTATTTCCTTTACTTTCATAAATAATCAGTCTATCACTGCAACTGGAGTGTGGCCTGTACTTCATCCTCCTTGTACCAAATTTCAGTAGGGAAAAGAATGTTTAGAAGAATAAAGAATAAATGAAGAATAAATTTCTTGCATGAAGAATAAATTTCTTTTGCATTTCAAGTATGTTATATGATTTGATAGTGACCACTAGCACTGGTGGAATGATCTCTGGGCATTGCTTACCTTTTTTTTTTTTTATTATTATTACTTACAATGTTTTAAAAACTGAAGTTGTTGCAAATTTAGCAATACAAACAGTCTGATGTTCATGTTTAATGCTCACACTCACCAAATACAGCTATTTCTATCTGCCTTATTTTCTTTATTACAGCCTAGCACATGTTCAGCCTCGGCCAGTCGCCCTAGTGTTGTTTTCACAGGGACATTCAATACCTGTATCCCTGAATGTGGGAGCAGTTCTGTTCTGTAGCTTTTGTGCAGTACCACTGATATCAGAAGCAAGGATTCACTCAAGATCAGAATCTGATCTCATGCATTGAAAAAGAATAAATACTCCTTAGTTTTCTTTGTATTTTAACCATCACGTATGAAGTAGAAATTGATTCCAGGATGCTTTATGGACTGCATTACTTAGTGTTGTAGGTTAACCCCAGTCAGCAGCTCAGCCCCACACAGCCGCTGGCTCACTCCCCCGCAGTGGGATGAGAAAGAGAATCAGAAGGGTAAAAGTGAGAAAACTCATGGGTTGAGATAAAAACAGTTTAATAGGTAAAGCAAAAGCCGTGCATGCAAGCAAAGCAAAACAAGGCATTCATTCACTACTTCCCATTGGCAGGCAGGTGTTCAGCCATCTCCAGGAAAGCAGGGCTCCATCACATGTAACGGTTACTTGGGAAGACCCTGCAGTTTTTATTGCTAAGCATGATGTCATATGTTATGGGATATCCCTTTGGTCCGTTTGGGTCAGCTGACCTGGCTGTGTACCCTCCCCCCCCCAATTTCTTGTGCACCCCCAGCTGACTCACTGGCAGGGCAGCGTGAGAAGCAGTAAAGGCCTTGATGCTGTGCTAGTACTGTTCAGCAATAACTGAAACATCAATGTATTAACAACACTGTTTTGGTTATGAAGCCATAACATAGCACCATACTAGCTACTATGGAGAAAATTAACTCTATCCCAGCTAAAATTAACTCCATCCCAGCAAGTCAGAATCATCAGAACATGCTTTGCTTCAGCTCTGTCAATATAGTGCTAGGTTTTTATTTCCTTATGCTTATGTTTACAGAACTAAATCTCTAGAAGAAATTAAATGCATGACAAAGCAGGTGTTGAAGGAAAACTTGGTTCAAGTATGTATAGGAGCCTCTGGTGAACTGGCTTGGGTGCTGTTCTGGCTACCAGATTGTTTCCTTCTGCTCTGCAGTGGAACAATATTGTGTTGCTCCTGTAATTTAGGGTAGAGGACTAAGACTATTTTAATTGAATTTCCAGTTGAGAACAGTTGATGAAGACAAAGGCCTTTAAACTGTAACAGAGCTATGCTACCAGCTCTTTTCCCTTCTGTTTCCTTATGCTTACAAATTTTGGTCTTAATAGCATTTATTTTTGCTAGTGTTGTCAAAAAATGTTTCATTAATTTGCATCAACTAAAGATTCCCCTTTGAGAATCCTCTTTGAAATTAATAGGATTTGATTACTCACACTTCTACATGCAAGTTAATAGAATCCAACAGGCATTGCTTCTGCACATAAACAAACAGTGTGAAATTATAATTACAAGTAGTAAGTAGAGCAAGAGAAGCAAATTCGTCTAATTTTCATGCAAGTTTTATATCTACATTTTTTTTCTGTTTCCTTTTAATTTAATTTAAAACACACACTTCTTTCTGCTCTGGCAGTACTAGCAAGCATGAGGGAGCTGTGAATAATACTGAATATGATTTGGAATACATCAGTGTTCCATACATTAATGTGTCCGGAGGGCGGACTTTGGCCTGTTCAG
>NW_009234792.1:0-2220 GCF_000690835.1 Fulmarus glacialis | reverse complement strand
GCGGGTGCCCTCCTGCCAGCGGGCCCCCACCTGCGCGGTGTAAGGGGGGGCGCGGTGTAAGCGTCACCTTGCGCGCAGGCGGGTGACGGGGTGCTTCTGCCATCGCCCCCAGCCTGACTCTAAGCCGGGGCCGGGATTTTGCCAGGCTGTTGTACAGCTCGTGAGCTCTGCCGGGCTTTCGGCCACGGGCCTTTCAGGCTGCCCTGAGCAGCACTATGAGCAAAAGTCTGGTGAAAGAGGAGAACCGAGGGCCCGGGTTAACACACCCACCTTGCTTTCTACTTCAGGTGGTGTAGTATCCGCTATCTTCTTCTGCCTCCTTTTTGGACCAGTTTCGTCACATCGTGCCTACTACTAAGTGGTGCCTTGATCCAAGACTGCATTCTCCCCTTCACGGTATTGTGGGAGCATGCAACGTCTCATTATGAAATACAACAGTGATGAGGGTCAGGGATGGGGAGAGGGACAAGGTCAGAGGAAGCAGCACCCTCGCTTCCTCAGCACCCCATGTAGTTCTCTCTTGAGGAATCTGACATACGATGCTTGCAGGGTAAGAGGACTAAAAAGACCTGAATCTCCAATAGACTAGTCCTTCCTTAAGAAGCTCTGCTTAAGTCTTGTGCTGAATGAGTTGAGATGATCTTCAATGTTGCTAACGTCTAGAATGAACAAAATACTACTTTACTTTTAAAGTAACAAGGTCCTTCATACCTTCAGTATTTGGATTAGTCTGAGATTAGTTAATTTTGCTCCTTATCTCTCTCCCTGAGCAGGCTGTTTTGGTAGAGCCAGTTGTAGCTGGCTGTGGCTGTAGCTGTAGCTATGTCAGTGGTCTAGCTGCGCATAAACTCATCTCACTCTGTCCTGGCAAAGGAGTGCTAGAATAGGATGCCTCAGCAATTAATAATCCAGAATCTGAACACAAGCCCATTTTATGAGCCATTTAAGCTAATAAGGAGTCAATGGTCATATCTAGCAGGGGCCAAGGCGAGTAACTAGTAAATCACTGCAGTTAAACCAGGGCTCACCTGCCAGATATGTTACTGTGCAGCTGTGCAGATCCTGATGGCAACCGGATCTCAGTGGATCCCAGACCACAACAGGTTTTCTAAGGACACTTGCAGCTCAAGTTAATGATCATTTTGCCTAATTATTAGTTTGGTAAGGTTAGTTATCATTAGCTTGGCATAATCAGTTATGATTAGCTTTGTTCTATGGCAGAACAAAAAGCCAGAGTTCTTGCTTCCATTACTGCGTAAGCAAATGGCACAACCAGTCCTAACTAATGGTACATCATTACACACTTCGAAGTACTCATTAGCCACAAATCCCATTACACGTATCCAGTGGAGTTTAAGTTTAGCCCATGCCTTCCTCTGCTAGCTGCACATATTTGTGTCCTTTCATTAACTCTTTCCTAAAATCTTGAGTGGAATTCATACATAAGTAGGGATAGAGGATGCTCAGAATTTTGACGTTTATTTTCAGATACTATTAGAAATCCACAGGTCATGGGCACTTATGGGTCAAATATTCTCACATTAAAGTACTGCAAAATTTGTGGCTGATTTGTGTGTAAATTGCACACAGAGCCATACTGCCTGTCAATACGTTACCAAGCTGAGAGCAAGCGGCATTCTATGCTTTGAAGACTGATAACTCTTGTATCCTTTCTGTTACATCCCCCATCATCCCATTTAAACTAAGAACTTTATTGACCCCTAGGAACTCCACAACAGATTCTTTCCCCAGGCAAGACAAGGGATCCCAGCTGACCAAACAACGGGATGAATGGTTTCTTCATTATTGTTGTAGAAGTCTAAAAAATCCTGAGTGTGTTCCTTGATTCTTAGAACATATCACTGCAGGAATTGCTCCTAATCACGTTTAACTATCAGTCATTTTTTAGACTCATTGAGGACTTGCAACTTGAAAGTCAATGGCACTATGGCAATTTCCCCTGCTTAGGATGTGACCGTACCAACTAGAAACATCTGTAACAAAATAAATTAGCTACAGAAATTTCACTCGTCGTTTTCCAGCAATCAAAAAAAAAGGCAAATAGACCCTTAATTTTTTTTTTCTGCCATCACTACTTCTCTGTTTCCTTTTATTGAAGCTGCTGGAAATAAAATTAAACTATGAAACTATTTGTATCATCATTTCATCACCTCCCTAGGAAAGAAACTATATATATGCCTATACACACATGTTTTTTTT